>NW_027331938.1:1612733-1762209 GCF_048418815.1 Hemitrygon akajei | reverse complement strand
TTTGAGAGGGTGATTTTAGATGCATATCATATTTTTACTGAGTTAAGTATTGTATGTAATTAGTTTTGCTACAACAAGTGTATGGGACATTGGAAAAAAAGTTGAATTTCCCCATGGGGATGAATAAAGTATCTATCTATCTATCTATCTATCTATCTATCTATCTATCTATCTATCTATCTATCTATCTAAGGAGTTTGCGGAGGAGGGAGGGCATAGGAATTATGATCATGGGTTCCTCCCGGGAAGTTGTGACCTGTAGAGAAGGGACGGGTTTGCTCCTGAACTGGGGAGGGATAAACATTCCTGTGGGAAGGCTTCTTGTTGCTGCACGATTGGTTCCTAAGTGGAGTTGCATTTGGAAGGGAACCAGATTGACAGAAGGATCCGTGGAGATCTGGCGGAGCCAGATTTCGGCAAGACGTCGGCTCCTCCGGATTGGCTGTTGTGCAACGAGCCGAAATTGATCAGAGAACTTATGGGAAAAAGAATGTTGGGTTGAGTGATCATAATATGATCGACTTCATCCTGAAATGTGAGAAGGAGAAGCTGAAGAGTCAGATGACCCAGTGTTACAGTGGGTTAAAAGGAGTTAGGGAAGCACAGGAGACGGGTTGGCCAGATTTAATTGAAAAATAACACTGGCGGGGGATGACGGCAGAGGAGGAAGAAATGTTCTAAAGGAGAGCTGACATAACCGTGGCGAAGAAGAGAAGTCAAAGCCAACATGAAGGTCAAAAAAAGGGTATATAATGGAACAATCATTAATGGGAAGTCAGATGATTGGGAGGTTGGATAAAATAACAAATGGCAACTAAAAAGTCGTTTAGAAGGTAGAGGTGAATGCGAACGCACTCCAGCCAATAATATTAATGAAGATCGGCAAAGTATCTCAACGTACATCAAGTGTGAAACGAGAAGCAAGAGTGGATATCGGGCCGTTCAAAAACAATAGTGGAGAGGTAGTACTGGGGAAAAAGGAACTGGCGGACAAACTGCATCAGCCCTCACCGTGGGACACACTGATGATATGTTGGATGTTTCAGGTATCAGGGGTCATGCAATGTCAGCATTCATTGCAAGGGTACTGGAATATAAAAGGAAGGATGTAATGCTGAAACTTGATAAAGCACCAGTGAGGCCTCACTTGGAGTATTGTGATGCATTTTAGGACCCTTGTCGTTGAGAGAGAATGTGATTAAACTGAAGGGGTTTCCAAGGAAGTTCGCAAAAATGATCCCAGGATAGAACGGCTTTACGGGAGAAGAGGGTTTGATGGCTCTGGGCCTCTACCCACTGGGGTTCAGAAGAATGTGGGGAGACCTCATGGAAACCTATCGAACTGTGAAAGGCCTTGTTGGAGTGGATGTGGAAAAGATGATTCTCATGGCGGGAGAGTCTAATCCCAGAAGGCACAACCTGTGCATAGAGTGGTATCCTTTCAGAAACCAAGGCGAAAGTGAATCTATTTCGACAGAGCGTGATGAATCTGCGAATTATGTTCCACAGGCAGCTGTAGAGGGCGTATCGTTATGTAAGTTTAAAGCCGAGGATGATAGATTTTCGATTGGTCAGGACGCGAGGAATATGCGGAAACGGCTGTGATTGGGACTGAGAGGAATATTGGATCAGCCATGATGAAATGGCGGAGCGGACTCCATTGGCTACATGGTCTAAATCTCCTTCCAATGCTTACGTCCTTCTGGTCTTAACTGCAGCAAGTAAACATTTGTAATTTAATCAGCAAGCCAGAACAATTCCAATTTTCATCTTCATCAATACTCTTATTCATCAATATGCAACGTTGTGGATTGACATTGTTAGTCAGTATTCTAATCGGGTTCAGGCATTTAGTTGGATTACACGGGCCTGTCTGCACCAACACTATTAATTGTAGGACCTCAACAAAGGGAAGAACGGACTACTTACCGAACACAATGATTTCCGTGGTTGAGGCATTGATCCTTTTTGTAACCCTGTTAGAGGCCTCACAAGTATACTTTCCCGTGTATCTCACAGAGATGCTGTCGAGGATGACCTCCTGTCCACTTTGTAGGGAGGCACCATTCAGTTTCCAATTCAATTCAGCATCTGGGCGGGACTCTGTGAAACATGTTAACCTGAGGGAGCTTCCGGCAACGTGAAAAGAAGAGTCCGGTTGAATGATGATATATGGACGATCCGGTCCGTCTAAAACAAACGGACAAAAGAGATTGCAACAAATTACACAGGAAATGCAACAGAGTTCCTCAGCTGAAGAGGAAGAACAGCCCACCACCAGATAAAGCGCTCCTACACACCGGCGAATTAATCCGTCTGGAAGCCATGAGCGTGAAAGAGGAGAGTCGGAACACTGTGTCAGATTATCCACGTCTTATGAAACTATGAATTGCACAGTTACCTCATATCGCAAAACCCGTCTCCTCCTCCAACCTGAATACAATGCACGCCAGTCATAAGTGTATCGATTTGTACAACTTCCCTATGTGTGTGTATTGTGGGAAAGAGTTCAGGAAACCTTTCCAAACGAAATACCCAGCGTCTCTCTGCGGGGATAGGTAAGGCAACTCGGAGTGTAGATGCAATAACTCATGTAATCAGGGCTCGGGCCGTATGTCATGTGGGCCCACACTATACTGTCAAGTCACTGACCACGTGTGCAATTATAGGGACACTCCAGTTTACAGCGTGTTACGGTAGGACCCGTTTTCAGTTCCAATATTCCAGGTTTAGTCTCTATCTGTGATGACCGGTGGTTCATCCCAATCTAACAGCTGTAACTTCCCGCTTCCACATGTGCACTGAAGGAAGATATCCCCACCTCGTCGTAGCTATGGACATTTGCCAGAAGGGTTGTGGGGTTGATAAGGACTGTGAGCGTTTTACACTCTGAACTTCCCCTGTCCCTTCCGGTGAACGGAATTATTATCCAAGTCCCTAAAAGGCCTTACACAGCGCCGGAGATCCAATGGTCCATTTGTCCAACAAAATAACATCTTTGTCCTCTCAGTGCCAAGTTCAGATCAGTTTTCATTGAGTTGAAAAAGTATCAAACCAGAATAAGAGCTTTGAAGAGATAATTTGGATATGAATGAATAGAACTGAAGTGATACTCAGAGCTCAGCAGAGTCAAATCCAGATTTAATGAACATCACAATTGCCTTTGAACTGTGGGCGTTGGAATTGTTGAAAATGGATTGTTTTGTGTGAAGACCCATGCCGGACAGACCCGGCTATCCCGCACCTTTCTTTCACCTGAACTACAGAAGTGAACCGACATAGTGGTAGTTTAACCGCCACCGTAATGTGTCTCGGATTGGAAATCTAAAATTTTAATTTTAATTCCCCAGCGTCCGAGATAGACCTGGATCCGTCTCCTAATTAACCGTTCAGTTGTTCCAGTGTTAGTCGATAGTGTTTAATACCTCAGGCAACGATCACTAATGTATTCACACACTCCCGGAACCCCGTATCTTGCAGGAACTGTGATATTATATGTAACTACCGGACACTCGGGACACTCACAGTTGACATGAAGAGAAAACGGAGAGCTTGTGATTTCGTTAATCACGTTGCTTGCTCTACAGGTGAATCTTCCGTCTGTCCGTAGCACTCCAGAAACAGTGAGTGTGCTGTTGTCTTCATTCAGAAGAATCCTGCCCCCAGGAATTATCTTGTTATTCTCCTCAAGCCACAGGTAAGAGACATCCGTGCCTGTTGCGGAGCAGGTTAGTCTGACGGTGTCGCTGTACTCAATCAGTCTGGTGGCATTAGATGTATCAATGACATTGGAAACAGGTTCTTTTAAAACATAGGGGATTGATTAGTGCACGGCACAAGAATAGAATCTGCAGATTTATGAATTCAGTTACGAATCTGAAAATGAAATCAAACATTTATTATTCCATGATAAGTAAACATTAAGACGTTATTCAACTTGATGGACATGAGGTTTTGAGATGGACGTTACAGGGTTCGGGGGAAAATTGCGAAGGTTGGAGGTTGGCTAACTGTGTTCCATTCATCGCGACCAGTGGGAAGTATAAGCCGACACGGTACAGGAACCGTGGTGTACAAAGGCCGTTGTAAATTGAGTCAAGAAGGAAACACCAGCTTACGAAAGTTTCAACAAACAGGGTAATGATAGAGATCTAGAAACCTGTCAGATAAGCAGGAAGGAGCTTAAGAATAAATTAGGAGCGCCAGAAGTGGCCATGAGAAGGCCTTGCCAGACAGGATTAAGAAAAACCCCAATTCATTCTACAGGTATGTGAAGAGCAAGAGGATAAGACGTGAGAGAATGGGACCAATCAAGTGAGACAGTAGAAAAGGGTGTATGGGATCGGAAGAGGTACTTAATAAAAACTTTGCTTCCGTATTCACTACGGTTAAAGATCTTGGCGATTGTAAGGATGACCTGCAGAGGACTGAAAAGCCTTTGCCGATAGATGTTAGGGAATAGGATGTACTGGAGATTTTAGATATCATTAAGTTGGATAAGTCACCTGGACCGGAAGGGATGCATCCCAGAAAACCGTGGGAGGCGAGGGAGGAGATTGCTGAGCCTCTAGCGGTGATGTTTGCATCATCAATGAGGACGGGAGAGGTTCCGGAGGATTGGGGAGTTGCTGATGTTGCTCTCGTATTCAAGAAAGGGAGTAGGGATAGCCCAAGGAAATTACAGACAAGTGAGTCTTATCAGCTTGATTGATTTTTTGAAGATGTGACGAAACACATTGATGAAGGTAGAGCCGTAGATGTAGAACGTATGGATGGGTTCGTAATTTTGTTGATGACCGAAAGACTAGGTTGTTGTGAATAGTATGGAGGGCTGTCAGAGGCTACAGCAGGACACTGATTGGATGCAAAACGAGGCTGAGATGTGAGAGTTCAACCCAGGTAAGTGTGTGGTCGTTCATTTAGGTAGGTCAAAGTGATGGCAGAATATGGATATTAATGGCAAGGATCTTGGTAGTACGGATGATCAGAGGTTGACTCTGTGGTTGAGAAGGCGTACGGCGCATTGGCCTTCATCAACCGTCGGATTGAGTTTTAGAGCTGAATGTAATGTTGCACCTAGAAAGGAACCTGGAGAGACCCCACTCGGAGTATGCCGCTCATTTCTGGTCTCCTCACTACAGGAAGAACGTGGACACCATAGAAAGGGTGCAGAGGAGATTTACGAGGATGATGCCTGGATTGGGGAGCATGCCTTAAGAGAATAGTTTGAGTGTACTCGGCCTTTTATCCTTGGAGCGACGGGGGATGGGTGGTGACCTGATAGAGGTGAAAAAGATGATGAGAGGCATTGATCGTGTGGATAGTCAAAGGCCTTTTCCCAGGGATGAAATGGCGAGAACGAGAGGGCACAATCAATCAACATACTTTGCACTTTTCTTTTCTCAGCAGTGGATCTAGAACGGCTGCAGTCTTACTCGCTCTGCACTGGGACTCGTATCGTCTGAACAATATTGACACTCATCACAGGCTGCATCTCTCCATTCAACTCCATCCTCCCTCAACCTTTTACTCTCCAAAGAATAAAGACCTAACTTGTTCAATCTTTCCCGGTAACTTAGCTGCTGAAACCCAGGTAACATTCTAGTAAATCTTCTCTGTACTCTCTCTATTTTGATGACATCTTTCCTATAATTCAGTGACCAGAACTGTACAAAATACTCCAAATTCGGCCTTACCAATGCCTTGTATAATTTTAACATTACATCCCAACTACTATACTCAATGCTCTGATTTATAAAGGCCAACATACCAAAAGCGTTCTTCACCTCCCTATCCACATGAGATTCCACCTTCAGGGAACTATGCACCTTTATTCCTAGATCACTCTGTTCTACTGCATTCTTCATCCCCTATCATTTACCATGTTTGTCCTATTTGGATTATTCCTAACAAAATGCAGCACCTCACACTTATCAGCATTAAACCCCATCTGCCATCAGTCAGCCCACTGCTCTAACTGGCCTAAATCTCTCTGAAAGCTTTGAAAACCTACTTCAGTATCCACCACGCCACCTACCTTAGTATCATTTGCATACTTACAAATCCAATTTACCACCCATTCATCCAGATCATTAATTTATATGGCAAACAACATTGGACCCAATACAGATCCCTTAGGCCCACCACTAGTCACCGACCTCCAACCTGACAAACAGTTATCAACCAGTACTCTCTGCAATCTCCCATCCAGCCACTGTTGAATCCATTTTACTACTTCAATATTAATACCTAACGATCGAACCTTCCTAACTAATCTTCCATGCGGAACCTTGTCAAAGGCCTTACTGAAGTCCATATAGACAACATCCACTGCTTTACCCTCGTCAACGTTCCTCGTAACCTCTTCAAAAAATTCAATAAGTTGTGTCAAACATGACCTTCCACGGACAAGTCCGTGTCGATTGTCCCTAATCAGACCCTGTCTATCCAGATAATTATATATTCCATCTCTAAGAATACTTTCCATTAATTAACCCACCACTGACGTCAAACTGACAGGTCTATAATTGCTAGGTTTACTCTTAGAACCCTTTTTAAACAATGGAACCACATGAGCAATACGCCAATCCTCCGGCACCATCCCCATTTCTGATGACATTTGAAATATTTCCGTCAGAGCCCCTGCTATTTCTACACTAACTTCCCTCAAGGTCCTAGGGAATATCCTTTCTGGATCCGGAGATTTATCCACTTTTATATTCCTTAAAAGCGCCAGTACTTCCTCCTCTTTAATCGTCATAGTTTCCATAACTTCCCTACTTGTTTCCCTTACCTTACACAATTCAATATCCTTCTCTATAATGAATACTGAAGAAAAGAAATTGTCAAAATCTCCCCCAACTCTTTCGGCTCCACCCATAGCTGTCCACTCTGATTCTCTAAGGGACCAATTTTATCCCTCACTATCCTTTCGTTATTAATATAACTGTAGAAACCTTTTGGATTCATTTTCACCTTACTTGCATAGCAACCTCGTACCTTATTTTAGCTTTTCTAATTTCTTTCTTCAGATTCTTCTTATATTCTTTATATTTCTCGAGCACCTCATTTACTCCATGCTGCCTATATTTATTGTAGATATCTCTCTTTTTCCTAACCGCGTTTCCAATATCCCTTAAAAACCATGGCTCTCTCAAACTTTCACCCGTTCCTTTCAACCTATCAGGAACATAAAGATTCTGCACCCTCAAAATTTCACCTTTAATTGACGGCCATTTCTCTATTACATCCTTCCCATAAAACAAATTGTCCCAATCCACTCCTTCTAAATCCTTTCTCATCTCCTCAAAGTTAGCCTTTCTCCAATCAAAAATCTCAACCCTGGGTCCAGTCCTATCTTTCTCCATAATTATATTGAAACTATTACCATTGTGATCACTGGACCCGAAGTGCTCCCCAACACATACCTCCGCCAACTTACCTATTTCACTCCCTAACAAAAGATCCAAAACTGCCCCTTCTCTAGTTGGTACCTCTATGTATTGCTGGGAAAAAAACTATCAAACACGGTTTGTCAGGAGCTGCAGCTGGATGCACCTTTTGCAGGTGTAGTCATCAGGGACAACAGTGCTCGCCCTGACTTCCAACATACTGCAAACGGAGCACTCAACAGTCCTAACTGCTGCCTCCATTACCTACTCCAAATCTAATTAGATTAATTAGAGGAGTTTACCCGTCCTTACCTCACCTGGAGTGAAGCTCGTACTCAGCCTCTACTCGCTACTTAAATCCTCCCGCTGCCTCACGAGCCGACTTTCACGCGCTTGCGCAGTTGTGCCCCGTTCAGACCTCGCCTCTGCCAGTTCTCGCCGAAGCCTGATTGAGGCAAAGCCGACCCACTCTGCCTCAGTCCACTCCGACGATGGCCAAGCCCACTCTGACTTTATCTCGTCGTTTCATGTTCTCATTATTTATATACTATTTATTTATATTTGTATTTGCACGGACTGTTGTCTAGTCCACTGTCGTGGATTTTTCATTGATCCTTTTATAGTTACTGATTTACTGAGTACGAGTGAGAGTCGATCAGTCCGAATAGTGGGACCGGTCGGGTTCACAATAGGCCAGGTTCTACGTCCACAATCATCGGTCATCGCCGATGCCTGTCCGAGAGGAACTTGAAACTAATTCTAAAGCGGAACTGAGTTGTTCACTCGGTTTAGTTTTTCATTGAGAAATAATCTGTCATCGAGCAACGAACGGTAAAGGTTATATTGTAGTCTATCAACACAGGAATAGACTGAAAGTTATATTTGGAGATCTCACTTACCAAAGACACGCAGAGTGACGGTCGCTAAGGTTTGGTAGCCATTAGCTGACACCATATTCACACGGTATTCCCCACTGTCCGACATGTTCACCGACTTCAGCAGAAGCGACCCGTTGGTCGTGAATATCTCAGCGCCGTCTGTGTAGCCATCGCCAACAGACACATTCTGCCCGATCCACTGGGCGATTGTTCCCCCATTAAAACGCCAGTTTCCACTGGTGACGTTGCCCGACGGCCGCACTGAAAAGAGCGCATCTCCCCCGACGGTGGCGTTTATCTCTCTGTGCTCAGCGAAAATGGTAAACTGCTGAGACTCACCTGAAGAAGAGAAAATCGTATGAGGGAGTAGTGACAGACACGGATAGAATCGAGAATCGCACTTAACTCAATCTGTACAGATACCAGGGGTCTCCACACAGCTCAGCAAGTTCGACCCTTATGACCGGATCTTCATGTCTTCAACTACTTGCCACTCTGATGATTATCCGACCATGGCGGTTGGAGAGAGTGACACTCACCCGCCGTTATGTGGAGACAAAGAACGATAGCTGCGAAGGGCAGTCCCGATATCCCGAGAGAGCAGCGCCGATCTCCGTTACACTCGGAACCTGAGCCGCACTTCCTGGTTTGTGGGTCAGATATCTGGATTCTGACGTCACAAGCGGCAGTGCTGATTGGATCAGAGAGTCAGTATTTTGCTCAAATCTACATCAAATCCTGTGTGCTGTTCTACAACTATCTGCTGCTGTATTGAATCCTATAATGGTCTCAAAGAGAGTTTCTCTCACCCACCGACATGGGAAGAAAAAGAGAGAGTGAAGTGATCGTCATCCACGCGATCCCGACAGGGCAGCGTCTGTCTCTGTTACATTCGGAGACGGATCCGCATTTCCTGGTCTCCGTGCCAAATGTAGAGAGTGTGTTAGGTGAGAACTTGGACCTGTTTGATTGCAGAGCGAGAAGCAAGAGAATAAACGGACTTAAAGCGCTGAAGGAACAGAAGGCTATTCGGCCCTCGATACTCTGCTGTCATGTTTTACCAGATCACGTGGCATTTTCCACAAAACTACACTCCTCTGAAGTAGATGGAATGGTTGAGTGTTGTCACCGCACGTCAGCTGCTGGATTCTATTAGGTTGGGTTCCCGAATTAGTTTTCTGCAAGGGCCAAATTATGTCAAGCATGCCAAGCCAAGGGCCAAAACGTCCGGGTTTTATTTTCTCTGCGACAGTAAGTTGTTTTATGGGCAGATGTTGCTGTTGCTGCTCATACAATTATTATTATTATTATTATTATTATTATTATTATTATTATTATTATTATTAGTAGTAGTAGTAGTAGTAGTAGTAGTAGTAGTAGTAGTAGTAGTAGTAGCAGTAGTAGTGTTAGTGGAAGTAATAGTGTTAGTAATAGTAGTAATAGTAATGGTGGTAGTAGTAGTAGTAGACAAAAAATGCACCCCTGAAAAAAAAAGTCCAAAACCAGCCATTTAATTATGACTCTAGCTATCACAACTGTCAGCTGTCACATTGAGAACTCATCTGGGACAGCTACATGGATGAGAGGTGTTTGGAGGGATATGGGCCGGGTGCAGGTCAGTGGGACATGGCAGAAAAACGGTACGGCAGAGCGAGGAAGGGTCAAAAGGTCTGTTTCTGTGCTTTAATGTTCTGTGGTTCTACGTCACGTACACACACACACACACACACACACACACACACACACACACACACACACACACACACACACACTCACTAAACTTGGAAATCACCACCTCTCTTCCACACAAAAATTTTTAGTGGTATTGCCTTTCCCAATGTTTCTGTTCTCTCATCTAAACTATATATTCTTTTTAATTAAGCTATGTAGTATTTGAAGTATAAGTTGTAGCTATAAATGAAACTATCAGTATTATTGTTGTTGTAATATTATACCACAATAAGATTGACAAATGGACAAAATTAAATTGATGCGCTCACCAATTAGCGAGAGAAGTGACAGCGATGGGATGAGGCAATCCTTCTGATGTTGGGCCGGTATTCTGTTGTTGCAATCCTGAGGCTCTGACCGAGATGTGCATTGGAGAGTCTGTTTCTCTCCTGATTCTCGATAGAGTTCATGGAGGAAAACGATGACTCACATATGTACGTGGATGGGAACAGTGTGAGTTGGAGCATTGCAAAAGCTCTCGTGTTTTTGAATTGAGCTTGGGGAACCTTGTTGATCCAAATGTCACTCAGTACAAAGTCCTTGTGTTGTGCTTTGAACAAATCAGAAGTTCCCATTTCCAAGACCTCCATCTGAAGAGTTGCCTCATCTATGGAAGGCACCAGCCTTTTGGTCTCTGTAGTCCACCGGCCGTCAGCCGAAACGGAGCACGGCTGTCTCAGGGAGAGGAGGATGTCACCTTAGAGTTTGGGGGAGCTTTCAAATCGTTCCCTGAAGTTTTCTGACAGGCTTGTCACGAAATACCTCATCACTGGGTCCTCCCTCATTTCGTTCCTCTCGCAGAGGTGGAAAGTGCAACTTTCCACCGTGAGGAACGTAGAGAGCGCGCAGTGGCTCGAGCGCTCCACGGGGGTGGGTCAAGTGTACGGTGTGGATGAGGTTAAAATAACTTAGAGCAGCGCGCGCCCTATTTACATGTTATGACAGGTGTGTTCACGGAAGTGCCAATGGGCCGGCGCGGTCCAGACATTTGGTTCACGCAGTATGGACATGGCCCGCGTTCCGCCTATTGGGGTTGTCTGGATTAGGTGATCGAAGGGATTTGGCCTTGGTATGTCATCAAAGACTGGGAAGAGTCTGGAACTGCAAGGTGGGGAGTATTCTGACTCATTCCATCACCGTCTAGTGTGCAGGCTCCAAAGCCCGGGATCGACAAAGATTGCAGACAGTTGTGGACACAATCACATCCATCACGCTACAAGCCTCACCATAATCCAGGACATCTTGAAAACGTTGTGCCTCCAGGAGCCCGGGTCCATAATTCAGGACCATCGCCATCGGCATTCGGAATATCCAAGCTTCCCATGAGAACCATTCGGAATATGCTCTCTTCCCATTAGTTAGAACCGCTCTATGCTCCCCTCTCATTACTAGCTTCCCAGATATGCTCTTAACTCATTACCATCATTTGAGATATGCTCTCGTCTGTTTACTACCATCCGCGATATGCTGCTGTCTGATTACGACCATGCGGGATATGCTCTTCTCTCATTGCTACCAACCGGAATCTGCTCTCGTGTCATTGCTACCATCCGGAATCTGCTCTCGTGTCATTGCTACCATCCGGAATCTGCTCTCGTGTCATTGCTACCATCCGGAATCTGCTCTCGTGTCATTGCTACCATCCGGAATCTGCTCTCGTGTCATTGCTACCATCCGGAATCTGCTCTCGTGTCATTGCTACCATCCGGAATCTGCTCTCGTGTCATTGCTACCATCCGGAATCTGCTCTCGTGTCATTGCTACCATCCGGAATCTGCTCTCGTGTCATTGCTACCATCCGGAATCTGCTCTCGTGTCATTGCTACCATCCGGAATCTGCTCTCGTGTCATTGCTACCATCCGGAATCTGCTCTCGTGTCATTGCTACCATCCGGAATCTGCTCTCGTGTCATTGCTACCATCCGGAAGAAGGTTCATGACACTGAAAACACACGCTCAACGATTTACCTGCAGCCTGTGCAATCGGACCCATGAATGCGCCCTCACAATTCAGCTTTTATTTGTTTGTTCAATTGCTTTTTTCTTATTTTCATTATTTATCCGTTCATTCGGTTGTTTGCGTATTTAAATAATTTGTACATTGATTTGTACGCCTGGCGTTTATGACAACAGTGATAGCAATTCTCTGAATTGGCCACCCCGATGGAGAAGGACTCTCCATTGTTGGAACGGCCATTGCAGGAGTGGGGAATTGTTAGACTGGGCCGCCTTTAGTTAAACAGGTGCCGCGAACACGCTAGAACAAACGCAGGCACATGCTCGAAGTAAGCAATGACGTTTCTAGTAAGCTGATTTATTTTCACGGTTATTACATAGCTGGTGCTTTCTTCGGAAGTTTGAACGGGGCATGACTGCGCAAGCGCGTGAAAGTCGGCCTGTGAGGCAGCGGGAGAGTTTAAAAAGCGAGCGTATTAACGGAGCGGGCGACGTAGTCGAGGGCGGCGGAGTAGTGGGAGAGAGAGTAGGAAGGCTTTGGCTCGAGAGGCTTCGGCAAGCAGAGGCTGAGGACGAACTTGATCGGTGAGGTAAGGCCGGGTAAGCTCCTTTAATAACTCTAATTAACATAGGAGTAGGTAATGAAGGCAGCACTTCGGGAAGGCGAGTGCTCCGTTTGCAGTATGTTTGAAGTCAGGGCGAGCACAATTGTCCCTGATGACTACACCTGCAAAAGGTGCATCCAGCTGCAGCTCCTGACAAACCGTGTTAGGGAACTGGAGCTGGGGTTGGATGAACTTCGTCTAATTCGTGAGGCAGAGGCAGAAATAAACAGTAGCTACAGGGAGATAATCACCCTTAGGAGTCAGGAGGCAGGTAGCTGGGTGACTGCCAGGAGACGGAAAGAAAATAGAGTGAATGAGCAGAGCACCCCTGCGGCCGTTCCCATCAATAACAAGGATACCGTTTTGGATACTGTTGGTGGGGACGACCTATTAGGGTCAAGTTGCAGTGGTTGCGTCCCTGGCAGCGAGACTGGACCCTCAGCTCAGAAAGGAAGGAGGGAAAAGAGGAGAGCAGTAGTGACAGTGGATTCGATAGTTAGGGGGACAGATAGGAGGTTCTGTGGAAGAGATCGAGAATCACGGATGGTCTGTTGTCTCTCTGGTGCCAGCGTCCGCGATATCTCAGATCGAGTTCTCAGTATTCTCATGAGATGGGGTGAGCAGCCAGATGTCGTGGCTGAGAAGAGCAAGAAGTGGGCATGAGAAGGCCATGGCGAGTAGGGTAAAGGAAAACCCCAAGGCATTCTTCAATTATGTGAAGAACAAAAGGTTGACAGGAGTGAAGATAAGGCCCATTAGAGATAAAGGTCCTCAATGATTATTTCCTCAACCAGGTCCTCAATGAATATTTCTCTTCAGTATTCAACAATGAGAGGGAACTTGATGATGGTAAGGACAATATGAGTGAGGTTGATATTCTGGTGTCCCACAATGATCGGTTCTGGAACCTCTACTTTTCGTGATTTTTATTAAAAACTTGGTTGTGGGGGTAGAAGGGCGGGTTGGCAAGTTTTCAGACGACACAAAGGTTGCTGGTGTTGTAGATAGTGTTGAGGATTGTCGAAGATTGCAGAGAGACATTGATAGGATGCAGAAGTGGGCTGAGAAGTGGCAGATGGAGATCAACCCGGAGAAGTGTGAGGTGTTACACTTTGGAAGGACAACCTCCAAGGCAGAGTACATAGTAAACGACAGAAGACTTGGAAGTGTGGAGGAGCGGAGGGATCAGGGGGTACATGTCCACAGATCTCTGAAAGTTGCCTCACAGGTTGATAGGGTAGGATGTTTTGGAGCATGTTGATATTAAGGGAGAAGTGCTGTTAAAATACATCAGGACAGAAAGTTCTGGGGCTGGACAGAATATTCCCCAGGCTGCTCTGCGAGGCGAGGGAAGAGATTGCTCAGCCTCTGGCTAGGATCTTTATGCCCTCGTTGTCCACAGGAATGGTACCGGAGGATTGGAGGAAGGCGAATGTTGTCCCCTTGTTCAAAAAAGGTAGTAGGGATAGTCCAGGTAATTATAGATCAGTGAGCCTTACGTCTGTGGTGTGAAAGCTGTTGGAAATTATTCTTAGAGATGGGATCTATGGACATTTAGAGAATCATGGTTTGATCAGGGTTAGTCAGCATGGTTTTGTGAAGGGTAGATCGTGTCTAACAAAAGCCTGATAGAGTTCTTTGAGGAGGTTACCAGGCATAAAAATGTGGGTCGTGTAGTGGATGTGAACTACATGGATTTTAGTAAGGCATTTGACTAGGTTCCACACGGTAGGCTTATTCAGAAAGTCAGAAGGCATTGGATCCAGGGAAGTTTGGCCAGGTGGATTCAGAATTGGCTTGCCTGCAGAAGGCAGATGGTCGTGGTGGAGGGAGTACTTTCGGATTGGAGGGTTGTGATTAGTGGTGTCCCACAAGAATCGGTTGTGCGAGTTCTACTTTTCTTGATCTTTATTAAGGACCTGGATGTAGGGGAGGTAGGGTGGATTGGCAAGTTTGCAGACGACACAATTTTGGTGGAGTCGTGGATAGTGTAGAGGATTGTCAGAGATTGCAGGGAGACATTGATAGGATGCAGAAGTGGGCTGAGAAGTGACAGATGGAGTTCAACCCGGGGAAGTGTGAGGTGGTACACTTCGGAAGGACAAACTCCAAGGCAGAGTACAAAGTAAATGGCAACATACTTGGCATTGTGGAGAAGCGAGGGATATGAGGGTGCATGTCCACAGATTCCTGAAAGTGAACCTCACAGGTAGATAGGGTCGTTAAGAAAGCTTATGGGTGTTGGCTTTCATAAGTCGAGGGATAGAGTTTAAGAAACGCGATGTAATGATGCAGCTCTATAAAACTCTAGTTAGGCCACACTTGGAGTACTGTGTCCAGTTGTGGTCGCCTCAGTATAGGAAGGATGTGGAAGCATTGGAAAGGGTGCAGAAGAGATTTACCAGGATGCTGCCTGGTTTAGAGAGTATGGATTATGATCAGAGATTTATGGTGCGAGTTATTTTCTCTTTGGAGAGAAGGACGATAAGAGGAGACATGACAGAGTGTTTAAGGAAAGGTTGGGAAAGTCAAGGGGGATATGAGAGGAATGTTTTTCACTCAGAGAGTGGTTCGTGCGTGGAATACAATGCCTGATTCAGTGGTGGAGGCAGATACACTCCTGAAGTTTAAGAGACTGTTTAACAGGTATTTGGAGGAATTTAAGAATCGGGTGTGTTGATATAGGGGGCAAGGTTTAATGGTCGGCACAACATTGTGGGCCGAAGAGCCTGCAATGTGCTATGTTCTATGGTCTATGTTCTATAGAGAAGATACTGAGTTGCTTTGACCGTTGAATTTGAATTGCTGTAAAAAATTAGTAAGTGATTTCCACAACTTCCCATTCTGTTTTCTATTATTAGCAGACTGTGAGGTGTTAAACTCTGCTACAGAGCAAACGAATGCAATTGCAACATGCACCTTCCCTTGCTCCAGTACCAGCAGGGAATGGCCGATGTGTGCACTGTCTGTAGAATGCAGCACAGTTACTCGCCAGGGCTATTCTGCGAGAACATTCGGACCACTATTTACACCACTACCAAATACCCCATCCCGAACCTGACAACCGTGCTCACCCAGAGGGCGAAGGTCAGCAAGGAAAATGAGGAACAAGGCGATTAAACGTCACGTTTTCCAGCAAGACAATTTTTTGGACTGCACGGAGAGACAAGATTCTTTCTCGCTGCCCATTCCCTTCAGGAAAGATGAACGAGACATTGCTGGATCACAGTCCTCCTGTCCCTCTGCAAGAATGATCACAGTGGGTGCGGCCTCTGCTGTGCAGCTCCCCAGTACAGGGTTCAATCGCAGTGTGTGTGTGTGTGTGTGTGTGTGTGTGTGTGTGTGTGTGTGTGTGTGTGTGTGTGTGTGTGTGTGTGTGTGTGTGTGTGTGTGTGTGTGTGAGTGTGTGTGTGTGTGTGTGTGTGTGTGTGTGTGTGTGTGTGTGTGTAATATACGTACGCACTCTCGAACATACACTTCACAGAACGTTGCAGCACAGAAACAGGCCTTTTGGCCTTTCCTGGCTGTGCCGTACCGTTTTTCTGCCATGTCCCACTGATCTGCTCCCGGCCCATATCCCTACATACACCTGTCATCCGTGTAGCTGTTCCAGTTCTTCTTAAATGTTAAAAGTGAGCCTGCATTTACCACTTCATCTGGCAGCTCATTCCACACTTCCACCGCTCTCTGTATGATGAATCTCCACCATCCAATGTTCCCTTTAAAGTTTTTCCCCTTCACCCTTAACCCACGTCCTCTTGTTTTTGTTTTTTTTCCTCCCCTAGCCTCAGCGGGGAAAGCCTGATTGCATTCGTTCTGTCTATACCCATCATAAATTTATAGAACTATATCGAGTCTCCCCTCATTCGTCTGCGCTCCAGGGAATAATATCCTAACCTATTCAAGTTTTCTCTGTAACTCAGTTGCTGAAGTCCCGGCAACATTCTTGTAAACCATCTCGGCACTCTGCCAACCTTATCAACATCCTTCCTCCAATCTGGTGACCAACACTGCTCACAGTAGACCAAATTCGGCCTCACCAATGCCTTATCCAACTTCACAATAACATTCGAACTCTTAAACTCAATACTTTGATTAATAAAGGACAATGTACCAAAAGCTATCTATGCTACTCTATCCAGCTGTGACGCCACTTTTAGGGAACTTTGTTTCTGTGTTCCTAGATCCCTCTGTTCGACTGCACTGCTCAGTGCCTTCCCATTTACCTTGGATGTTATACCTTGGGGTTTCCTTCCAAAGTGCAATACCTCACATCTGCCTGCATTAAACTCAATCTGCCATTTCTCAGCCTATTTTTGCAGCTGGTTCAGATCCCTCTGCAAGCGTTCAAAACCTTCCTCACTCTCCACTACACCTCGAGTCTTTGTACCATCAGCAAATCTGCGGATCCAATTTACCACATTATCATGCAGAGCATTGATTTGGATAACAAATAACAATGGACCCAGCACTGATCTCTGCGGCACACCACTAGTCACAGGCCTCCACTCAGAGAAGCAGTCCTCCACTACCACTCTCTGGCTTCTCCCATTGAGCCAATGGCTCATGCAATTTACACCATCACCATGTGTCCCCAGCGTCTGTATCTTCCTAACTAACTTCCCATGCGGGACCTTGTCAAAGGCCTTACTGAAGTCCACGTAGACAACATTCACTGCCTTCCCTTCATCCACTTTCCTTCTAATCACCACGAAAAGCTAATAGATTTGTTAAACATGACTTACTACTCACAAGCCGTGTTGACTCTCTGTAATAAGTCGCTGTCTATATGAATACTAATAGATCCTATCTCTTAGTACTCCTTCCAATAGTTTATCCACTACTGACTACAAACCTACCGGCCTAAGATTATCCTTCACCTTGACTGCCTGAGCTACCTCATGTCTTCTTTCAGCCCTCCTGAGTTCTTTCTTAAGTATTTTGGACATTTTTTATACTCCTCAAATACCTTATTTGCTCCCTGTTTTCTATACATGTTATAGATTTCCCTCCTCTTCTCTATCAGAGTTCCAATATTCCTTGAGAACCAAGGTTCCTTATCCTGATTCACTTTGATTTTAATCCTGACAGGAACATAAAAACTCTGTACTCTCACAATTTCTCCTTTCAAGGCCTCCTACTTACCAACGACATCCTTGCCAAAGAACAACCTGTCCAAATCCACGCTTTTTATATCCTTCCTCATTTCTTCAAAATTGGCCTTTTTCGAGATTACAACCTCAAACCGAGGACCAGGTCTATCGTTATTCATGATCAGGTTGAAACTAATGGTGTTATGATCCCTGGAACCGAAGTGTTCCTCTACACACACTTGCCTCACCTGTCCTAACTCGTTTCCTAATGGGAGATGTAATATTGCATCCTCTCTAGTCGGTATCTCTATATATTTTTAAAAAAAATTTTCCCCTCTTTATTGTTTCGGAATAATTCCTAATTGCCATATCCATTATTATTTTATGATCAGTCAACACATTTTGGATAGCTGAACTTTGACCCATCTGTGATAGTTATGTTTTTGGCCATTACAAGGCATTCCTTTCTGTTTATTTCTCACAAGATTCTAGTTTCACAGCCCAAAATGATTTGGGCTGGAACTGATAACATATCTCCACATATATTTCTCTTTTTTTTATATAGGGAAGTTAGGGGGGAGGTGTTAAGGGGAGGGGGGATGGGATATACACATTTTTTTTCCACTCTTGTAATTACTTAAAAATGCAATTAAATAAAATTTATATTAAAAAAAGCATGAACGTCATGAACTTTGTTGTGCTAGACTTTTGGAAAGTTTTAAACAAGTTTTGAGGTTTGCTAAAGTTTGCACAGAGGTATTTCAGCAATAGTTAAATTATTGTGGGTATCTCTATATATTGATGGAAACATGGGAAACAAGCCGAGTTGCAGGAAACTTGCTGGGTGGTTGGTGTGTGCCCTATGTTTTAGTAACTACTACATCCCTGTGAAACTGATTCAATGCTTGAGGGTCTGTTGAGAATGCCCCCCGTGAGGTGTCAATACGCTGTGCAGTACAACCGTCAGTCCTGATGGATAAACAAACCATTACTAACATGGACCTGTAAAACAGTCAGCATGTATTTCACCATGAACTGGCCTGTGGGTGGGCGGGGGGGGGGGGGATGTGGGGGAGTGATCGATGGAGAAGGAACTGCGTTATTTTGAGAGTATTCATGGTACAATTGAACTTCTGAAGAACCTATGAGGAAGTAATGACCACAGTTTCGTCTTTCTGACTTATCTAATATTAGCAGACAGTGAGGTGTTAAACTCTGCTACAGAACAAACGAATTCAATTGCAACATGCACCTACCCTTGCTCCAGTACCAGCAGGTAATGGCCGATGTGTGCACTGTCTGTAGAATGCAGCACAGTTGCTCGCCACGGCTATTCTGCGAGAACATTCGGACCACCATTCACACCACTACCAAGTACCCCACCCCCAACTAACAACCCTGCTCGCACAGAGGGCGAGGGTCAGCAAGAAAAATGAGGAACAAGGCGAATAAACGTCACTTTTGCCAGCAAGACAATCTTTTGGACTGCACGGAGAGACAATATTCTTTCTCGCTGCCCATTCCCTTCAGGAAAGATGAACGAGACATTGCAGGGTCACTGTCCTCCTGTCCCTCTGCAAGAATGGTCACAGTGGGTGCGGCCTCTGCTGTGCAGCTCCCCAGTACAGGGTTCAATCGCTGTGTGTGTGTGTGTGTGTGTGTGTGTGTGTGTGTGTGTGTGTGTGTGTGTGTGTGTGTGTGTGTGTGTGTGTGTGTGTGTGTGTGTGTGTGTGTGTGTGTGTGTGTGTGTGTGTGTGTAATATATTTTTGCAGCTGGTTCAGATCCCTCTGCAAGCTTTGAAAACCTTCCTCACTCTCCACTACACCTCCAATCTTTGTACCATCAGCAAATTTGCTGATCCAATTTACCACATTATCATGCAGATCATTGATTTGGATAACAAATAACAATGGACCCAGCACTGATCTCTATGGCAGACCACTAGTCACAGGCCTCCACTCAGAGAAGCAGTCCTCCACTACCACTCTCTGGCTTCTCCCATTGAGCCAATGGCTGATGCAATTTATACCATCACCATGTGTCCCCAGCGTCTGTGCCTTCCTAACTAACTTCCCATGCGGGACCTTGTCAAAGGCCTTACTGAAGTCCACGGAGACAGCATTCACTGCCTTCCCTTCATCCACTTTCCTTCTAACCACCACGAAAAGCTAATAGATTTGTTAAACATGACTTACTACTCACAAGCCGTGTTGACTCTCTGTAATAAGTCGCTGTCTATATGAATACTAATAGATCCTATCTCTTAGTACTCCTTCCAATAGTTTATCCACTACTGACTACAAACCTACCGGCCTAAGATTATCCTTCACCTTGACTGCCTGAGCTACCTCATGTCTTCTATCAGCCCTCCTGAGATCTTTCTTAAGTATGTTTGGACTTTTTTAAAAACTCCTCAAATACCTTATTTGCTCCCTGTTTTCTATACATGTTATACATTTCCCTCCTCTTCTCTATCAGAGTTCCAATATTCCCTGAGAACCAAGGTTCCTTATCCTGATTCACTTTGATTTTAATCCTGACAGGAACATACAAACTCTGTACTCTCACAATTTCTCCTTTCAAGGCCTCCTACTTACCAACGACATCCTTGCCAAAGAACAACCTGTCCAAATCCACGCTTTTTATATCCTTCCTCATTTCTTCAAAATTGGCCTTTTTCCAGATTACAACCTCAAACCGAGGACCAGGTCTATCGTTATTCATGATCAAGTTGAAACTAATGGTGTTATGATCGCTGGAACCGAAGTGTTCCTCTACACACACTTGCCTCACCTGTCCTAACTCGTTCCCTAATGGGAGATGTAACATTGCATCCACTCTAGTCGGTATCTCTATATATTGATGGAAACATGGGAAACAAGACGAGTTGCAGGAAACTTGCTAGGGTGATTGGTGTGTGCCCTACGTTTTAGTAATTACGACATCCCTGTGAAACTGATCAATGCTTGAGGGTCTGTTGAGAATGACTCCCGTGAGGTGTCAATACGCTGTGCATTAAAACTTCAGTCCTGATGGATAAACAAACCATTACTAACATGGACCTGTAAAACAGTCAGCATGTATTTCACCATGAACTGGCCTGTGGGGTGGTGGGGGAGTGATCGATGGAAAAGGAACTGCGTTATTTTGAGAGTATTCGTGGTACAATTGAACTTCTGAAGAACCTATGAGGAAGTAATGACCACAGTTTCGTCTTTCTGACTTATCTAATATTAGCAGACTGTGAGGTGTTAAACTCTGCTACAGAACACACGAATGCAATTGCAACATGCACCTTCCCTTGCTCCAGTACCAGCAGGGAATGGCCGATGTGTGCACTGTCTGTAGAATGCAGCACAGTTGCTCGCCAGGGCTATTCTGCGAGAACATTATATGACTCCATTCGGACCATTCGGACACCACTACCAACTACCCCACCCCCAACTAACAACCCTGCTCGCACAGAGGGCGAGGGTCAGCAAGAAAAATGAGGAACAAGGCGAATAAACGTCACTTTTGCCAGCAAGACAATCTTTTGGACTGCACGGAGAGACAATATTCTTTCTCGCTGCCCATTCCCTTCAGGAAAGATGAACGAGACATTGCAGGGTCACTGTCCTCCTGTCCCTCTGCAAGAATGGTCACAGTGGGTGCGGCCTCTGCTGTGCAGCTCCCCAGTACAGGGTTCAATCGCTGTGTGTGTGTGTGTGTGTGTGTGTGTGTGTGTGTGTGTGTGTGTGTGTGTGTGTGTGTGTGTGTGTGTGTGTGTGTGTGTGTGTGTGTGTGTGTGTGTGTGTGTGTGTGTGTGTGTGTGTGTGTAATATACGTACGCACTCTCGAACATACACTTCACAGAACGTTGCAGCACAGAAACAGGCCTTTTGGCTTTTCCTGGCTGTGCCGTACCGTTTTTCTGCCATGTCCCACAGACCTGCACCCGGCCCATATCCCTCCATACACCTCTCATCCATGTAGCGGTTCCAATTTTTCTTAAATGTTAAAAGTGAGCCTGCATTTACCACTTCATCTGGCAGCTCATTCCACACTTCCACCGCTCTCTGTATGATGAAGCTCCACCATCCAATGTTCCCTTTAAACGTTTTCCCCTTCACCCTTAACCCACGTCCTCTTGTTTTTGTTTTGTTTTTCTCCCCTAGCCTCAGCGGGGAAAGCCTGATTGCATTCCTTCTATCTATACCCATCATACATTTATATAACTCTATCTAGTCTCCCCTCATTCGTCTACGCTCCAGGGAATAATATCCTAAGCTATTCAAGTTTTCTCTGTAACTCAGTTGCTGAAGTCCCGGCAACATTCTTGTAAACCATCTCGGCACTCTGTCAACCTTATTAACATCCTTCCTCCAATCTGGTGACCAACACTGCTCACAGTAGTCCAAACTCGGCCTCATCAATGCCTTATCCAACTTCACAACAACATTCCAACTCTTATACTCAATACTTTGATTAATAAAGGACAATGTACCAAAAGCTTTCTATGCTACTCTATCTACCTGTGACGCCACTTTTAGGGAACTTTGTTTCTGTGTTCCTAGATCCCTCTTTTCTACTGCACTGCTCAGTGCATTCCCATTTACCTTGGATCTTATACCTTGGGGTTTCATTCCAAAGTGCAATACCTCTCATCGGCCTGCATTAAACTCAATCTGCCATTTCTCATCCCATTTTTGCAGCTGGTTCAGATCCCTCTGCAAGCGTTCAAAACCTTCCTCACTCTCCACTACACCTCGAGTCTTTGTACCATCAGCAAATCTGCGGATCCAATTTACCACATTATCATGCAGATCATTGATTTGGATAACAAATAACAATGGACCCAGCACTGATATCTGTGGCAGACCACTAGTCACAGGCCTCCACTCAGAGAAGCAGTCCTCCACTACCACTCTCTGGCTTCTCCCATTGAGCCAATGGCTAATGCAATTTACACCCTCACCTTGTGTCCCCAGCGTCTGTGTCTTCCGAACTAACTTCCCATGCGGGACCTTGTCAAAGGCCTTACTGAATTCCACGTAGACAACATCCATTGCCATCCACTTTCCTTCTAACCACCACGAAAAGCTAATAGATTTGTTAAACATGACTTACTACTCACAAGCCGTGTTGACTCTCTGTAATAAGTCGCTGTCTATATGAATACTAATAGATCCTATCTCTTAGTACTCCTTCCAATAGTTTATCCACAACTGACTACAAACCCACCGGCCTAAGATTATCCTTCACCTTGACTGGCTGAGTTACCTCATGTCTTCTTTCAGCCCTCCTGAGTTCTTTCTTAAGTATTTTTGGACTTTTTAAAAAACTCCTCAAATACCTTATTTGCTCCCTGTTTTCTATACATGTTATACATTTCCCTCCTCTTCTCTAACAGAGTTCCAATATTCCTTGAGAACCAAGTTTCCTTATCCTGATTCACTTTGATTTTAATCCTGACAGGAACATACAAACTCTGTACTCTCACAATTTCTCCTTTCAAGGCCTCCTACCTACCAACGACATCCTTGCCAAATAACAACCTGTCCAAATCCACGCTTTTTATATCCTTCCTCATTTCTTCAAAATTGGCCTTTTTCGAGATTACAACCTCAAACCGAGGACCAGGTCTATCGTTATTCATGATCAACTTGAAACTAATGGTGTTATGATCCCTGGAACCGACGTGTTCCTCTACACACACTTGCCTCACCAGTCCTAACTCGTTTCCTAATGGGAGATGTAATATTGCATCCTCTCTAGTCGGTATCTCTATATATTTTTTAAAAATTTTTCCCCTCTTTATTGTTTCAGAATAATTCCTAATTGCCATATCCATTATTATTTTATGATCAGTCAACACATTTTGGATAGCTGAACTTTGACCCATCTGTGATAGTTATGTTTTTGGCCATTACAAGGCATTCCTTTCTGTTTATTTCTCACAAGATTCTAGTTTCACAGCCCAAAATTATTTGGGCTGGAACTGATAACATATCTCCACATATATTTCTCTTTTTTTTATATAGGGAAGTTAGGGGGGAGGTGTTAAGGGGAGGGGGGATGGGATACACACAGTTTTTTTTCCACTCTTGTAATTACTTAAAAATGCAATTAAATAAAATTTATATTAAAAAAAGCATGAACGTCATGAACTTTGTTGTACTAGACTTTTGGAAAGTTTTAAACAAGTTTTGAGGTTTGCTAAAGTTTGCACAGAGGTATTTCAGCAATAGTTAAATTATTGTGGTTATCTCTATATATTGATGGAAACATGGGAAACAAGCCGAGTTGCAGGAAACTTGCTGGGTGGTTGGTGTGTGCCCTATGTTTTAGTAATTACTACATCCCTGTGAAACTGATTCAATGCTTGAGGGTCTGTTGAGAATGCCCCCCGTGAGGTGTCAATACGCTGTGCAGTACAACCGTCAGTCCTGATGGATAAACAAACTATTACTAAAATGGACCTGTAAAACAGTCAGCATGTATTTCACCATGAACTGGCCTGTGGGTGGGCGGGGGTGTGGGGGAGTGATCGATGGAGAAGGAACTGCGTTATTTTGAGAGTATTCATGGTACAATTGAACTTCTGAAGAACCTATGAGGAAGTAATGACCACAGTTTCGTCTTTCTGACTTATCTAATATTAGCAGACTGTGAGGTGTTAAACTCTGCTACAGAACAAACGAATTCAATTGCAACATGCACCTACCCTTGCTCCAGTACCAGCAGGTAATGGCCGATGTGTGCACTGTCTGTAGAATGCAGCACAGTTGCTCGCCAGGGCTATTCTGCGAGAACATTCGGACCACCATTCACACCACTACCAAGTACCCCACCCCCAACTAACAACCCTTCTCGCACAGAGGGCGAAGGTCAGCAAGAAAAATGAGGAACAAGGCGATTAAACGTCACTTTTGCCAGCAAGACAATCTTTTGGACTGCACGGAGAGACAATATTCTTTCTCGCTGCCCATTCCCTTCAGGAAAGATGAACGAGACATTGCAGGGTCACAGTCCTCCTGTCCCTCTGCAAGAATGGTCACAGTGGGTGCGGCCTCTGCTGTGCAGCTCCCCAGTAACAGGGTTCAATCGCAGTGTGTGTGTGTGTGTGTGTGTGTGTGTGTGTGTGTGTGTGTGTGTGTGTGTGTGTGTGTGTGTGTGTGTGTGTGTGTGTGTGTGTGTGTGTGTGTAATATACGTACGCACTCTCGAACATACACTTCACAGAACGTTGCAGCACAGAAATAGGCCTTTTGGTCTTTCCTGGCTGTGCCGAACCATTTCTCTGCCATGTCCCACTGACCTGCACCAGGCCCATATCCCTCCATACACCTCTCATCCACGTAGCCGTTCCAGTTCTTCTTAAATGTTAAAAGTGAGCCTGCATTTACCACTTCATCTGGCAGCTCATTCCACACTTCCACCACTCTCTGTATGATGAATCTCCACCATCCAATGTTCCCTTTAAACTTTTTCCCTTCACCCTTAACCCACGTCCTCTTGTTTTTGTTTTGTTTTTCTCCCCTAGCCTCAGCGGGGAAAGCCTGATTGCATTCCTTCTATCTATACCCATCATACATTTATATAACTCTATCAAGTCTCCCCTCATTCGTCTACGCTCCAGGGAATAATATCCTAAGCTATTCAAGTTTTCTCTGTAACTCAGTTGCTGAAGTCCCGTCAACATTTTTGTAAACCATCTCGGCACTCTGTCAACCTTATTAACATCCTTCCTCCAATCTGGTGACCAACACTGCTAACAGTAGTCCAAACTCGGCCTCACCAAAGCCTTATCCAACTTCACAATAACATTCCAACTCTTATACTCAGTACTTTGATTAATAAAGGACAATGTACCAAAAGCTTTCTGTGCTATTCTATCTACCTGTGACGCCACTTTTAGGGAAATTTGTTTCTGCATTCCTAGATCAGTAGAAAGGTATTTCCATTAACAGAAAGTATTCCCATTTACCTTGGATGTTCTACCTTGGGGTTTCCTTCCAAAGTGCAATACCTCACATCTGCCTGCATTAAACTCAATCTGCCATTTCACAGCCTATTTTTGCAGCTGGTTCAGATCCCTCTGCAAGCGTTCAAAACCTTCCTCACTCTCCACTACACCTCGAGTCTTTGTACCATCAGCAAATTTGCGGATCCAATTTACCACATTATCATGCAGATCATTGATTTGGATAACAAATAACAATGGACCCAGCACTGATCTCTGCGGCACACCACTAGTCACAGGCCTCCACTCAGAGAAGCAGTCCTCCACTACCACTCTGTGTCTTCTCCCATTGAGCCAATGGCTCATGCAATTTACACCATCACCATGTGTCCCCAGCGTCTGTATCTTCCGAACTAACTTCCCATGCGGGACCTTGTCAAAGGCCTTACTGAAGTCCACGTAGACAACATTCACTGCCTTCCCTTCATCCACTTTCCTTCTAACCGCCACGAAAAGCTAATAGATTTGTTAAACATGACTTACTACTCACAAGCCGTGTTGACTCTCTGTAATAAGTCGCTGTCTATATGAATACTAATAGATCCTATCTCTTAGTACTCCTTCCAATAGTTTATCTACAACTGACCACAAACCTACCGGCCTAAGATTATCCTTCATCTTGACTGCCTGAGCTACCTCATGTCTTCTTTCAGCCCTCCTGAGTTCTTTCTTAAGTATTTTTGGACATTTTTTATACTCCTCAAATACCTTATTTGCTCCCTGCTTTCTATACATGTTATACATTTCCCTCCTCTTCTCTATCAGAGTTCCAATATTCCTTGAGAACCAAGGTTCCTTATCCTGATTCACTTTGATTTTAATCCTGACAGGAACATACAAACTCTGTACTCTCACAATTTCTCATTTCAAGGCCTCCTACTTACCTGCCAAAGAACAACCTGTCCAAATCCACGTTTTTTATATCCTTCCTCATTTCTTCAAAATTGTCCGTTTTCCAGATTACAATCACAAACCGAGGACCAGGTCTATCGTTATTCATGATCAAGTTGAAACTAATGGTGTTATGATCCCTGGAACCGAAGTGTTCCACTACACACACTTGCCTCACCTGTCCTAACTCGTTTTCTAATGGGAGATGTAATATTGCAAACTCTCTAGTCGGTATCTCTATATATTGATGGAAACATGGGAAACACACCGAGTTGCAGGAAACTTGCTGGGTGATTGGTGTGTGTCCTATGTTTTAGTAATTACGACATCCCTATGAAACTGATTCAATGCTTGAGGGTCTGTTGAGAATGCCCCCCGTGAGGTGTCAATGCGCTGTGCATTAAAACTTCAGTCCTGATGGATAAACAAACTATTACTAACATGGACCTGTAAAACAGTCAGCATGTATTTCACCATGAACTGGCCTGTGGGGTGGTGGGGGAGGGATCGATGGAGAAGGAACTGCGTTATTTTGAGAGTATTCATGGTACAATTGAACTTCTGAAGAACCTATGAGGATGTAATGACCACAGTTTCGTCTTTCTGACTTATCTATTATTAGCAGACTGTGAGGTGTTAAACTCTGCTACAGAGCAAACGAATGCAATTGCAACATGCACCGTCCCTTGCTCCAGTACCAGCAGGGAATGGCCGATGGGTGCAGTGTCTATAGAATGCAGCACGGTTACTCGCCAGGGCTATTCTGCGAGAACATTCGGACCACCATTCACACCACTACCAACAACCCCAACCCCCAATTAACAAACCTGCTCGCACAGAGGGCGAAGGTCAGCAAGAAAAATGAGGAACAAGGCGATAAAACGTCACTTTTGCCAGCAAGACAGTCTTTTGGACTGCACGGAGAGACAATATTCTTTCTCGGTGCCCATTCCCTTCAGGAAAGATGAACGAGACATTGCGGGGTCACAGTCCTCCTGTCCCTCTGCAAGAATGGTCACAGTGGGTGCGGCCTCTGCTGTGCAGCTCCCCAGTACAGGGTTCAATCGCAGTGTGTGTGTGTGTGTGTGTGTGTGTGTGTGTGTGTGTGTGTGTGTGTGTGTGTGTGTGTGTGTGTGTGTGTGTGTGTGTGTGTGTGTGTGTAATATAGATACGCACTATACAACATATACATCACAGAACGTTGCTGCATAGAAAAAGGCCTTTTGGCCTTCCTTGGCTCTGCCGTACCATTTCTCTGCCATGTCCCACTGACCTGCACCCGGCCCATATCCCTCCAAACACCTCTCATCCATGTAGCTGTTCAACTTCTTCTTAAATGTTAAAAGTGAGCCTACATTTAACACTTCATCGGGCAGCTCATTCCACACTTTCACCACTCTCTGTATGATGAAGCCCCCCCCATGTTCATTTCAATCTTTTCCCCCTTCACCCTTAACCCATGTACTCCTGCTTTTTTCTCCTCTAGCCTCAGTGGAGAAAGCCTGATTGCATTAATTCTATCTGTTGCCAAAATTATTTTATATACCTCTATCAAGTCTCCTCACATTCTTCTCCGCTCCAGGGAATAAAGTCCTAACCTATTCAACCTTTCTTCCTGTACTTTCGACTGTATCTTCCTAACTAACCCCCCATGCGGGACCCTGTCAAAGGCCTTACTGAAGTCACCGCAGACAACATCTACTGAGTTCCTGCATTTGCTTTCCTTCTAACCTCCTCGAAACATTAATAGATTTGTTAAACATGACCTGCTACGCACAAAGTTGTGTCGACTCGCCCTAATAGGTCCCAGTCTATCTGAATACTTATAGATCCTATCTCTTAGTACTCCTTCCAATAGATTATCTACTACTGACTACAAACCTACCGGCCTAAGATTACCTTTCACCTTGTCTGCCTGAGCTACCTCACGTCTTCTTTTAGCCCTCCTGAGTTCTTTCTTAGGTATCTTTGGGACTTTTGAAATATTCCTCTACTACCTTCGTTGCTCCCTGTTTTCTATACATGTTATACGTCTCCCTCTTCTTCTCTATCAGAGTTCCAATATTTCTAGAGAACCAAAGTTCCTTATCCTTATTCACTTTGCTTTTAATCCCGACAGGAACATAAAGACTCTGTACTCTCAAAATTCCTCCTTTCAAGACCTCATACTTATGAACGACATCCGTGCCAAAGAACAACCTGTCCAAATCCACGTTTTTTTATATACTTCCTCATTTCTTCAAAATTGGCTTTTTTCCAGTTTACAACCTCAAACCAAGAACCAGGTCTATCGTCATCCATGATCAAGCTGAAACTAAAGGTGTTATGATCCCTGGAATCAAAGTGTTCCCCTACACACACTTGCGTCACCTGTCCTAACTCATTTCCTAATTGGAGATCTAATATTGCATTCACTCTAGTCGGTACCTCTATATACTGATGGAAACTTGGGAAACAAACCGAATTGCAGGAAACTTGCTGGGTGATTGGTGTGTGTCCTATGTTTTAGTAATTACTACATCCCTGAGAAACTGATTCAATGCTTGAAAGTCTGTTGAGAATGGCTCCCGTGAGGTGAGTATTAAAACCGTCAGTCCTGATGGATTAACAAACTATTACTAACATGGACCTGTAAAACAGTCAGCATGTATTTCACCATGAACTGGCCTGTGGTGTGGTGGGGGAGTAATCGATGGAGAAGGAACTGCGTTATTTTGAGAGTATTCATGGTACAATTGAACTTCTGAAGAACCTATGGTGAAGTAATGACCACAGTTTCGTCTTTCTGACTTATCTATTATTAGCAGACTGTGAGGTGTTAAACTCTGCTACAGAGCAAACGAATGTAATTGCAACATGCACCTTCCCTTGCTCCAGTACCAGCAGGTAATGGCCGATGTGTGCACTGTCTGTAGAATGCAGCACGGTTACTCGCCAGGACTATTCTGCGAGAACATTCGGATCACCATTCACACCACTACCAACAACCCCACCCCCAACTAACAGCCCTGCTCGCACAGAGGGCGAAGGTCAGCAAGGAAAATGAGGAACAAGGCGATTAAACGTCACTTTTGCCAGCAAGACAATCTTTTGGACTGCACGGAGAGACAATATTCTTTCTCGCTGCCCATTCCCTTCAGGAAAGATGAAAGAGACATTGCAGGGTCACAGTCCTCCTGTCCCTCTGCAAGAATGGTCACAGTGGGTGCGGCCTCTGCTGTGCAGCTCCCCAGTACAGGGTTCAATCGCTGTGTGTGTGTGTGTGTGTGTGTGTGTGTGTGTGTGTGTGTGTGTGTGTGTGTGTGTGTGTGTGTGTGTGTGTGTGTGTGTGTGTGTGTGTGTGTGTAATATACATACGCACTATACAACATATACATCACAGTACGTTGCTGCATAGAAATAGGCCTTTTGTCCTTTCTTGGCTCTGCCGTACCATTTTTCTGCCATGTCCCACTGACCTGCACCCGGCCAATAACCCTCCAAACACCTCTCATCCATGTAGCTGTTCAAGATCTTCTTAGATGTTAAAAGTGAGCCTACATTTAACACTTCATCGGGCAGCTCTTTCCACACTTTCACCACTCTCTGTATGATGAAGCCCCCCCCCCATGTTCAATTCAATCTTTTCCCCCTTCACCCTTAACCCATGTGCTCCTGTTTTTTTCTCCTCTAGCCTCAGTGGAGAAAGCCTGATTGCATTAATTCTATCTGTTGCCAAAATTATTTTATACACGTCTATCAAGTCTCCTCACATTCTTCTCCGCTCCAGGGAATAAAGTCCTAACCTATTCAACCTTTCTTCCTGTACTTTCGACTGTATCTTCCTAACTAACCCCCCATGCGGGACCCTGTCAAAGGCCTTACTGAAGTCCACGCAGACAACATCTACTGAGTTCCTGCATTTGCTTTCCTTCTAACCTCCTCGAAACATTAATAGATTTGTTAAACATGACCTGCTACGCACAAAGTTGTGTCGACAGGCCCTAATAGGTCCCAGTCTATCTGAATACTTATAGATCCTATCTCTTAGTACTCCTTCCAATAGATTATCTACTACTGACTACAAACCTACCGGCCTAAGATTACCTTTCACCTTGTCTGCCTGAGCTAACTCACGTCTTCCTTTAGCCCTCCTGAGTTCTTTCTTAGGTATTTTTGGGACTTTTTTAATATTCCTCAACGACCTTCGTTGCTCCCTGTTTTCAATACATGTTATACGTCTCCCTCTTCTTCTCTATCAGAGTTCCAATATTACGAGAGAACCAAAGTTCCTTATCCTTATTCACTTTGCTTTTAATCCCGACAGGAACATAAAGACTCTGTACTCTCAAAATTTCTCCTTTCAAGACCTCATACTTATGAACGACATCCGTGCCAAAGAACAACCTGTCCAAATCCACGTTTTTTATATACTTCCTCATTTCTTCAAAATTGGCTTTTTTCCAGTTTACAACCTCAAACCAAGAACCAGGTCTATCGTCATCCATGATCAAGTTGAAACTAATGGTGTTATGATCCCTGGAACCAAAGTGTTCCCCTACACACACTTGCGTCACCTGTCCTAACTCGTTTCCTAATGAGAGATGTAACATTGCATCCACTCTAGTCGGTATCTCTATATATTGATGGAAACATGGGAAACAAGCCGAGTTGCAGGAAACTTGCTGGGTGATTGGTGTGTGTCCTATCTTTTAGTAATTACTACATCCCTGTGAAACTGATTCAATGCTTGAGGGTCTGTTGAGAATGGCTCCCGTGAGGTGTCAATACGCTGTGCATTACAACCGTCAGTCCTGATGGATAAACAAACTATTACTAACATGGACCTGTAAAACAGTCAGCATGTATTTCACCATGAACTGGCCTGTGGTGTGGTGGGGGAGTAATCGATGGAGAAGGAACTGCGTTATTTTGAGAGTATTCATGGTACAATTGAACTTCTGAAGAACCTATGGTGAAGTAATGACCACAGTTTCGTCTTTCTGACTTATCTATTATTAGCAGACTGTGAGGTGTTAAACTCTGCTACAGAGCAAATGAATGTAATTGCAACATGCACCTTCCCTTCCTCCAGCACCAGCTGGGAATGGCCGATGTGTGCACTGTCTGTAGAATGCAGCACGGTTACTCGCCAGGGCTATTCTGCGAGAACATTCGGACCACCATTCACACCACTACCAAACACCTCACCCCCAACCTAACAACGGTTCTCGCCCGGAGGGTGACGGTCAGCAAAGCAAATGAGGAACAAAGTGAGACAGGAATGGTCTGTAAGAATGGTCACAGTGGGTGCGGCCTCTGCTGTGCAGCTCCCCAGTACAGGGTTCAATCGCAGTGTGTGTGTGTGTGTGTGTGTGTGTGTGTGTGTGTGTGTGTGTGTGTGTGTGTGTGTGTGTGTGTGTGTGTGTGTGTGTGTGTGTGTGTGTGTGTGTGTGTGTGTGTGTGTGAGTGTGTGTGTGTAATATACATACGCACTATACAACATATACATCACAGAACGTTGCAGCATAGAAATAGGCCTTTTGGCCTTCCTTGGTTCAGCCGTACCATTTCTCTGCCATGGCCCACTGACCTGCACCCGGCCCATATCCCTCCAAACACCTCTCATCCGTGTAGCTGTTCCAGTTCTTCTTAAATGTTAAAAGTGAGCCTACATTTACCACTTCATCTGGCAGCTCATTCCACACTTTCACCACTCTCTGTATGATGAAGCCACCCCCCCCATGTTCATTTCAATCTTTTCCCCCTTCACCCTTAACCCATGTACTCCTGCTTTTTTTTCTCCTCTAGCCTCAGTGGAGAAAGCCTGATTGCATTAATTCTATCTATTGCTAAAATTATTTCATATACCTCTATCAAGTCTCCCAAAAATCTTCTCCTCTCCAGGGACTAAAGTCCTAACCGATTCAACCTTTCTTTCTGTTCTGTCGACTATCTTCCTAACTAACCCCTCATAACGGGACCCTGTCAAAGGCCTTACTGAAGTCCACGCAGACAACATCTACTGATTTCCTGCATTTGCTTTCCTTCTAACCTCCTGGAAAATTAATAGATTTGTTAAACATGACCAACTATGCACAAAGTCGTGTCGACACGCCCTAATAAGTCCCTGTCTATCTGAATACTTATAGATCCTATCTCCTAGTACTCCTTCCAATAATTTATCGACTACTGACTACAAACCTAGCGGTCTATAATTTCCATTACTAACTTTGGAGCATTTTTAAGCAGCGGTACAAAATGAGCTATCCTCCAATCCTCTGGCAGGTCACCCATAGCTGCCACCATTTTAAATAAATCTGCCAGGACCCCTGCAATTTCAACACTAGGTTCCTTCAAGGTCGGAGGGAAAACCCAATCAGGTCCTGGGAATTTATCTACTCTGATTTGCCGCAAGATAGCAAGCACCTCCTCCTCTTCAATAAGTATAGGTTCCATGACCTCACTACCTGTTTGCCTTATTTTCATTGACTCCATGCCAGTTTCCTTAGTAAATATAGACGCAACAAACCCATTAAAGGTCTCCCCCATTTCTTTTGGTTCCATGCATTGCGGACTACTCTGATCTTCAAGAGCACCAGCCGTATCCCTTACTAACCTTTTGCTCTTAATATATCTGTAGAAGCACCTTGGATTATCATTCACCTTGACTGCCAAAGCTACCTCATGTCTTCTTTTAGCCCTCCTGATTTCTTTCCTAAATATTATTGCACATTTTATACACATCAAGTACCTTATCTGCTCCCTGTTTCCTCCACATGTTATACATCTCTCTCTTCCTCTTTACCAGAATTCCACTATAGCGAGAGAACCAATGTTCCTTATCCTTAATCACTTTGCTTTTAATCCTGACTGGAACATACAAACTCTGTACTCTCAAAATTTCCTCTTTCAAGGCCTCCTACTTACCAACGACACCCTTGGCAAACAACAACCTGTCCAAATCCACGTTTTTTATATCCTTCCTCATTTCATCAAAATTGGCCTTTTTTTTTTCAGTTTAGATGCTCAACCCAAGGATCATGTCTATCGTTATGCATGATCAAGTTGAAACTAATAGTGTTATGATCCCTGGAACCAAAGTGTTCCCCTGCAAACACTTCTGTCACCTGACCTAACTTGTTTCCTATTAGGAGATCTAATATTGCATCCTCTCGAGTCGGTACATCTATATATAGATGGAAACATGGGAAACAAGCCGAGTTGCAGGAAACTTGCTGGGTGATGGGTGTGTGGCCCATGTTTTAATAATTACTACAGCCCTGTGAAAATGATTCAATGCTTGAGAGTCTGTTGAGAATGGCACCAGTGTGGTGTCAATACGCTGTGTATTACAACCGACGGTCCTGATGGATAAACAAGCTATTACATACTTGGATCTGTGAAACAGTCAGTATGTTTTTCAACATGATCTGGCCTTTGGGGTGGGGGGTGAGTGATCGATGGAGGAGGAACTGGGTTGCTTTGAGAGAATTCCTAGTTCAATTGAACTGCTGAAGAACCTATGAGGAAGTAATTAGCACAGTTTCGACTTTCTGACTTATCTATTAATAGTAGCCTGTGAGGTGTTAAACTCTGCTACAGAGCAAACGAATGCAATTGCAACATGCACCTTCCCTTGCTCCAGTACCAGCAGGTAATGGCCGATGAGTGCACTGTCTATAGAATGCAGCACAGTTGCTCGCCAGGGCTATTCTGCGAGAACATTCGGACCACCTTTCACACCACTACCGAATACCTCACCCCCAACTAACAACCGTGTTCGCCCAGAGGGCAAAGGTCAGCAAGGAAAATGAGAAAAAAAGCACAGGAACGTCACTTTCGCCCCCAAGACAAACGTTTGGACACCACGGGGAGACGGTAGACGTTCCGCTGCCCTCTCTCTTCATGAAAGATGAATGAGGCATTGCAGGGTCACATTTCTCCTGTCCTTCTGCTAGAATGGTCACAGTGGGTGCGGCCTGTGCTGTGCAAGTCCCCCCAGTACAGGGTTCAGTCTGGGCATCCAGGTGTGTGTGTGTGTGTGTGTGTGTGTGTGTGTGTGTGTGTGTGTGTGTGTGTGTGTGTGTGTGTGTGTGTGTGTGACTGTGTGTGTGTGTGTGTGTGTGTGTGTGTGTGACTGTGTGTGTGTGTGTGTGTGTGTGTGTGTGTGTGTGTGTGTGTGTGTGTGTGACTGTGTGTGTGTGTGTGTAATATACATACTTAACATTACAGCTCAGACTCTGGCCTTTTGACCCTTCCTGGCTGTGCCGTATCATTTCTCTGCCATGTCCCACTGACGGGAACCGGCCCATATCCCACCATCCACCCCTCATCCCTGTGGCTATTCAAGTTCTTTCTTAAATGTGAAAAGTGACCCCGCATTTACCACTTTATCTGGCAGCTCATTCCACACTTCCTCCATTCTCTGTGTTATGAATCTCCACCCACCAATGATCCCTTTAAACTTTTACCCCTTCACGCTTAATCCCTGTCCTCTTGTTTGTTTTCTCCCCTAGCCTCAGTGGAGAAAGCCTGATTGCATTCATTGTATCTATTCCCATCAAAATTTCATATACCTCTATCAAGTCTCCCCTATTTTTTTTCCGCTCCAGGGAATAAAGTCCTAACCTATTCACACTTTATCTGTAACTCTGTTTCTGAAGTCCCAGCAACATCCTTGTAAACCATCTCTGCACTCTATCTACCCTATTAACATTCATTCTCTAATTCCGTGACCCAAACTGTACACAATACTCCAAATTCGGCCTCACAAAAAACTTATACAACCTCACCATTACATTCCAACTCTTAAATTCAATACTTTGATTTATAAATGTCAATGTACCAAAAGCTGTCTTTGCTACCCTATTTAGCTGTGACGCCACTCTTAGGGAATATTGTATCTGTATTCCTAGATCCCTCTGTTCGACTGCACTCCTCAGTGTCCTACCATTTAACTTGTATGTTCTACCTTCGTGTTTCCTTCCAAATTGCAATACCTCACACTTGCCTGTATTAAACTCCATCTACCATTTTTACAGCTGGTCCATATCCCTCTGCAAGCGATGAAATCCTTAATCACTCTCCACTACACCTCCAATCTTTGTATCATCAGCAAATTTGCTGATCCAATTTTCCACATGATCATGCAGATCATTGATTTGGATAACAAATAACAATGGACCCAGCACTGATCCCTGTGGCACACCAGTAGTCACAGGCCTCCACTCAGAGAAACAATCCTCCACTACCACTCTCTGACTTCTCCCATTGAGCCAATGGCTAATGCAATTTACTATCTCACCATGTATTCCCAGCCACTGTATCTTCCTAACTAACCTCCCATGCGGGACCTTGTCAAAGGCCTTGCTGAAGTCCAAGTTGACAACATCTACTGCCTTGCCTTCATCCACTTTCCTTCTAAACTCCTCTAAGCAGGAATAGATTTGCTAAACTTGACATAGCACATAAAAAGCCGTATAGACTCTCCCTAATAGGTCCCTGTCTATCTGAATACTTACAGATCCTATCCCTTAGTACTCCTTCCAATAATTTATCTACTACCGACTACAAACCTACCGGCCTATAATTTCCCTGAATACTTTAAGAGCCATTTTTAAACAATAGAACAACATGAGCTATCCTCAGGCATCTCACCTGTAGCTTTCAACATTTGAAATATATCTGTCAGGGCCCCTGCAATTTCAAAACTAGTCTCTTAAAGATCCGATGGAATACCCTATAAGGTCCTGTGGATTTATCCACTCTGATTTGCCTCAAGATAGCAAACATCTCCTCCTCTTCAATCTGTATAGGTTCCATGACTTCACTACTTGTTTGCCTTATTTTCATTCACTCCATACCAGTTTCTTTACTAAATACAGATTCAAAAAAAACATTAAAGATCTCTCCCATTTCTTTTGGTTCCATGCATAACCGGCCACTCTGATCTTCAAGAGGATTGGTTTTATACTTACTATCCATTTGCTCTTAATGGAGCTGTAGAAGTACTTTGGATTACCATTCACCTTGTCTGCCAGAGCTACCTCATGTCTTCTTTTAGCCCTCCTGAGTTCTTTCTAAAGTATTTTTTGGACTTTTTATACTCCTCAACTACCTTATTTGCTCCCTGTTTCCTATACATGTTATACATCTCCCTCTTCTTCTCTATCAGTGTTCCAATATGCCTTGAGAACCAATGTTCCTTATCCTTAATCACTTTGCTTTTAATCCTGACTGGAACATACAAACTCTGTACTCTCAAAATTTCTCCTTTCAAGGCCTCTTACTTACCAACGACATCCCTGCCAAAGAACAACCTGTCCAAATCAACGCTTTTTATATACTTCCTCATTTCTTCAAAATTGGCTTTTTTCCAGTTTAGAACCTCAAACCGAGGACCAGGTCTATCGTCATCCATGATCAAGTTGAAACTAATGGTGTTATGATCCCTGGAACCAAAGTGTTCCCCTACACACACTTTCATAACCTGTCCTAACTTTTTTTCAAATAGGAGATCTAATATTGCAACCTCTCTACTCGTCACCTCTATATATTGATGGAAACATGGGAAACGAGCCGAGTTGCAGTAAACATGCTGCGTGATGGATGTGTCTTAATAATTACTACAGTTCTGTGGAAATGATTCAATGTTTGAGGGTCTGTTGAGAATGGCTCACGTGTGGTGACAATACGCTGTGTATTACAACCGACAGTCCTGATGGATAAACAAGCTATTACTTACAAGGATCTGTGAAACATTCAATATGTTTTTGAAAATGAACTGGCCTGTGGGGTGGGGTGGTGGGTGAGTGATCGATGGAGGAGTAACTGCGTCGTCTTGAGAGTATTCCTGGTTCAATTGAACTGCTGAAGAACCAATGAGGAAGTAATTACCACAGTTTCGTCTTTCTGACTTATCTATTATTAGCAGTCTGTGAGGTGTTAAACTCTGCTACAGAGCAAACGAATGCAATTGCAACATGCACCTTCCCTTGCTCCAGTACCAGCAGGTAATGGCCGATGTGTGCACTGTCTGTAGAACGCAGCACGGTTACTCGCCAGGACTATTCTGCGAGAACATTCGGACCACCATTCACACCACTACCAACTACCCCACCCCCAACTAACAACCGTGCTCACCCGGAGGGCGAAGGTCAGCAAGGGAAATGAGGAACAAGGCGATTAAACGTCACTTTTGCCCGTAAGACAATCTTTTGGACTCCACGGGGAGACATTCTTTCCCGCTGCCCATTCCCTTCAGGAAAGATGAACGAGACATTGCAGGGTCACAGTCCTCCTGTCCCTCTGCAAGAATGGTCACAGTGGGTGCGGCCTCTGCTGTGCAGCTCCCCAGTACAGGGTTCAATCGCAGTGTGTGTGTGTGTGTGTGTGTGTGTGTGTGTGTGTGTGTGTGTGTGTGTGTGTGTGTGTGTGTGTGTGTGTGTGTGTGTGTGTGTGTGTGTGTGTGTGTGTGTGTGTGTGTGTGTGTGCTTAATCAATGTGCTTGAAAAACTTGCTGGCGGTTGAGTTGTGTGTCCTGTAGTTTAATATTCATTACATTCCCATGGAACTGATTCAATCCTTGAGAGTTGGTTTGGAGTGTCTTGTGTGCGGTGTGAGTATTATACTTTGTACAACCTCCAGCCAAGATGGAAAAAGAAGCTATTATTAATATCGATGTGTAAAACTATCTGTATTTTGTTCGCCATGATCTTGGGGGATGGGGGAGTGATAGATTGAAGAGGAACTGGTTTGTTTTGACCGTATTTCTGCTTCAATTGGAACTGCTGAAGAAATTGTGGAAGTACCTACCACAGCTTCCCAATTCTCTCTTACCTATTGTTACCAGACTGTGCAGTGTTAGACCCTGCTACAGAGCAAACTGATGCAATTGCAACATGCAAGTTCCCTTCCTCCACCACCCATAGATGTGTGCACAGTCTATAGAATGCAGCATAGTAACCTACCAGGACTATTCCACGAGAATCCCCGGACCACCACTACTATCACGACCAACTACCTCACCCCTACCAACTACCTCACCCCTACCAACTACCCCACCCTTACCGACTACCTCACCCCTACCAACTACCCCACCCTACTCCTGAACGACCGTTCTCGACCTGAGGGCAAAGGGGAGCAAGGAAAAAGAGGAACATGGCAATTAAAGACTACTTTGGTCCCCAAGATTCCCCGCCACTCGGAAATCAGACTGAGCTGCCTGCACCACGGTGCGGGTCCGATTCCCGGAACTCCCTGCCTGAGAAAACTTTGGTAGCATCTTTCCCAGACAGCGTCTGACAGTTTAAGGAGAGAAACTAACACAAACCGCTCAGTGAAGGGTTTTGTTAAGGGAGGGGTGATAAATTCCTGCCTTGCCAACAACACCCAGACTCATCCCTTAAAATACAAACAATCCGCACCACACTTTGATGTAAATATTCCTCTGGGAATTGTTTTCCTGGTGACCATTTCTCGCTGAGATATGTCTCAGAGGAGAGAATCTCGCTGTGTAATCTATCAATACACAATGATATTGGAAAAATCAGCCAACATCCCTTACCCCCAGAGACCGAGAAACGCACCCTGTACTGCTAAATCTCTCTGCTCCTCCCTCAGCTTTCTGAACAATAACAACTGGAACTGGGTGCCTGGAGAATGTTTAAAATCAGAACCAGATTTATCACCACTGATATATGTCATTTAATCTGTTCTCTTATGGCAGAAGTACAGAGCAATAGATAACCGTGTCTACCAGCTAAGACCAGAAGCATAGCATAAATAAGTATTGCAAATGGAGAAGAAAAGTTGCGGTAGTATTCATGGGTCCATAGACCATTCAGAAATCTGATGGGGGCGGAGAGAATTGAGCGTGTATCTTCAGGTTCATATTCCTTCTCCCTGAGAGTAATATTAATAAGTCGAGTTCAACGTCATAATGAGTCATAAATGTTAATCGTAATGGAAGAACTTCAGAACGTTTACAAAAGAATGAACAATACAAAATGATGGATACTTTCCCTGTCTCTGAAATTCCAGCCTCTACACCACTCCCTCTCTGAAACGGCACCCAGTCTATGTACACACTCCCTGTCTCTTTAGACATCTTGCCCCCACGCCTCTCCGACTCTATGAGGGCTCCTGCAGCAAAACCCATCTATTTCTCTCTAACCACAGCCTTCCCCCAATACCACCTGAACCACTTCAAAGATCTCGGTCTCGTAAATCCCCCTCCCGCCCCGCGTCTGCAATCTAGAGCCTCCTCCAGTCCCGAGACCTTCCCTGTTTCTGTGTCTCCTTTCAAGCATTACACTATTCTCGTTTCACTACGCCCTTCTGGCCTCTACAGACTCTCCGTCTCTGTATCCATCTCAAGTGCTAATCCCCTCACGGTCTCTGTAACCCTCTCCGGCCCCTATGGCCTTCCGCATCTCTGAACCTGCCAGCACCCTCAATGAAACAGTCAATGTCGTTGGGAGACATGGCCGTGCACATGTGTAGATCATATTTGCACATGTCGTACGTATTTGTTGTGGGGAAAAATTGCAAGTTTGAACCCGGTTTGGGTGAAGCCTTCTGTCAGTGGGTTTAGAATTGCGGAGTTCTTGTCCCCGGATGGATTTAGAGGGCAGATCACTGAGATGGACTTAAAGAGTGGGAGATTAATGCTTGAATGGTCGGGGTTGTAAATTGGCAGTGGGTAAAGGCTAATGGGGAAGTGGGTGAGAATTGTCTGGGACAGATACTGCTGTATGGTTGGAGACGTTAGCTGACCGAAGTAGTTCCCGGTCCTGTTGTTTCCGTGTGTACATCCGACAGGAGATATTGTGGACACTGTAGGTCTCCAACCAGGCTTGCGGCATGATCTCTAATCTGACAGCACAGGACTAAGCACATTCAATTCTGACATCCGACAGGAGATATTGTGGACACTGTAGGTATCCAACCAGGCTTGGGGCATGATCTCTAATCTGACAGCACAGGACTAAGCACATTAAATTCTGACATCCGACAGGAGATATTGTGGACACTGTAGCTATCCAACCAGGCTTGGGGCATGATCTCTAATCTGACAACACAGGACTAAGCACATTAAATTCTGACATCCGACAGGAGATATTGTGGACACTGTAGGTATCCAACCAGGCTTGGGGCATGATCTCTAATCTGACAGCACAGGACTAAGCACATTAAATTCTGACATCCGACAGGAGATATTGTGGACACTGTAGGTATCCAACCAGGCAAGGGGCATGATCTCTAATCTGACAGCACAGGACTAAGCACATTAAATTCTGACATTCGTCAGAAACTTTTCACTTCTTGTTTCTGAGAATTAAGGATTCGTTGAATTGAGATCGGGAAGTGCTTGTGACACAATACCAGACTGTTCGGAATCAACTATTTTTATAACAAAGGAAGCGGCCGATTGCAAACTGGAGAAACTAAATCAGCAGCAAAACTTTATTAACTCTTTATAAACACCCAGTAAGATAGAGAGGGCAGAGAGGGGGATTGAACACGGGTCTCCGCAGCGGCGCCACTGGAGACCACAATCTTCTCTGATCTCCAGTCACTGCTCTGTTTCCGAGTGTCATTTCGTCTTGCAAATGGCAGAAATGTAGAAATTACTCTAAAGAAAGCAGCAACTGTGGAAAAAGACTCAGTTTGCGTTTCGTGTCTGGATCAGCGATGAAGGTACCAGGAACCAAGAGCATGAATTTGGTCTCCCACCGAGACGTTGTTTCCAACAATTTCTGTTTGCACTTCAGATTTCCAGCAGCTACGGGGATTTTGTTTAAAATAATAATTTACTAGAATCTTCCCTGAAACGGGCAATGCAGATTTCACTCATGATTTAACAATAGACTGCGCAGTTGTGGGATAACCTGAGGATAATAGGCCGGGTGGATGGTCGGAGTTTATTGCTCAGGGTGGGACAACCTATATGAAACTCTGCTGGTATCCTTGGCTGCGGTAGCAGTGAAACCTTCCCAAGGGTGATCAAAGTGCGTGGAGGTTTAAAGTGTGGAGATCTGTGGCACATATGGATATATGATAGATATGTACAGAAATACACCTTGTGGAAATGCTTGCTTGATGATGAACTACAATAAAAAAATAAATTACAAAAAACAAGTGTTGCTCTTTTTCACCTGTCGGGAGATGGGTCTGTTGAATCCTGCAAATACTTGGCCTCCACAGCTGCCTGTGACAAAAGATTGCCCGGTTTCATCACTCTCTGTTTAAAGGAATTCCTCCTCATCTTCCTTTTAAAAGTACGCCCCTCAACTCTGAAGCCGTGTCCTCTGGTCTCAGAGTCTCCCACCACAGGAAGCATCCTCTCAACACCCACTCTATCAATTCCTTTCACCGTTCGATCGGTTTCATTGAGGCCACCCCTCAGGCCCAGAGCCATTGAAAGCTCTTCATGTGACATGCCATTCAATTCTGGAATAATTTCTGTGAACCTCCTTGAGCCCTTCTTCAGTTTCAGCGCATTGTTGGTCAGTTCAGGGGTTTAAACCTGCTTACAATGCTGCAAGTGAGGCCTCACCCGTGCGTTATAAAGTTACCGAATCACATCCTTGCTTTTACATTCCAGTTCTCATGAAATGAATGCTAACACCTTCCTCATCAAACACCAAGCCTGCAAGTGAAGTATTAAGCGAACAAGTTTGAAACTAAGTTGAGCAACAAAAATCATTTCACTGGGTTACAGTGAAACATCGACACGAGGGAGACTGATGGAAGAACCACATGAAGTGACCGAATTATGGGATAAATCAACATGCTGCAAATCAGAAGCTACGTCACATTTCTGCCATATAGGCAGATTGGAAAAGGGGCCGAATCTGTGACTCGGATTGATTATCATTTTCTGAGCCACTTCACGCAGCAATCGGAAGACAAGTCAGAGTTTCAGCACCGTTTCGTATATTATTACATTTATTATTCAGCCACAAAAAAAAACAGAGTAGTTGCTTCGGCCCTTTCAGCGAACGACAGCAAGCCCGATTGACAGAGGAGATTTAAAAACACGTTGCCTGGATGGGGGAGCATGCCTTAGGAGAATAGCTTGAGTGAACTCGGCCTTTTCTCCTTGGAGAGATGGAGGATGAGGGGTGAGCTGATAGAGGTGTATAAGACGATGAGAGGCATTGATCGTTTGGATCGTCAGAGGCATTTTCCCTAGGATGCTAACACGACTGGTCTAACTTCCTAGTGCTTGGAAGTAGATACAAGGGGGATATCAGAGGTAAGAGTTTCACACAGACAGTGATGGGTGTGTGGAATGCCATCCCAGCAAAGGGGGATAAATGGGTCTTTTATGAGACTCATTTTCATTTAAAAAATATTTTATTAATTATTATTAAAGATTAACAAAAGATACATTAACTCAATATGTCATTATATGCAATAAAGAATTAAATTAGCAACTTACTGATTAACAAATCTAAGCAAAATATCAATAATAATAAGTGAAAATAAAGTGTTAAGAATATATTTTTGAATGAAAATGAAGGAAAAAAAAGAACCCCTAATAATTAAAAAATAGCTACTAACTGAAAATCAAACAAACAAACAAAAGAATAACAACAACATTGGGCGCACAACCCCGAGCTGTACAGCTATACATCTTCCATAGGAAAAGAAATCAATCCGCCAACTCGAATCCACTTACAAAAATTGGAAGGAAGGGTTTCGGCCCGAGAATGCCCGACTGTGGGCAACGCACCTAAACAAACTCCTCAAAACATTGAGGGGAGGGGTAGGCAGGCGCTCCTCGCACGGGAGCTCCCTCATTCCCTGGGTCTTTCTGCTAGATCTCTCTGCACTAGCCGGGACACCCTTCCCAATATATCTCTTCCTAAAGGGTGAAATCAATGGAATTATTCCCGGCCTCACGTCAAGTGAATAACGAAGCTAATCTGTGGGTTGAGCGTGAAGCGCTCCGATATTTCATGTTTTTCAGCGTAACAAGTAGTCAGAACCCTACCGGACCATGATGTGGGTCAAGACGGTGTATAGATTATATCACAGTGTAAAGTTGAAAGGGAAAATGTCGGCGGCAGTGTGAAGGTGTCAATTATGGGACACAGGAGTCTGGGCTGAGGTGAGGGAACGAAGCTGCTGTGATACAAACGAGTCAAAACCTTCAGTGATGACTTCGTCCTGAGGATGTGAAACGCAGAAAAGATCTAACGGAGACATGGAGAACAATTATAAAGAAACAATGAGGGATATTCTGAACGGTGGCTTTTCCCTCGATGGTTGTCCTTCCTCTGTGTCAATTCACGAGCCAAACATCCTCTTCTCTTTACCAGTGACGTCATCTGCGGAAACAATTCACAATTTATGTTGACCACGTCAGCAAGCCGAAAGTGCTGCTGCTGGGGAGGATAAATACGAAGTGATGACTTTTGAATCTGTGTCAAACATCGTGACAATGCAACCTTGCATACAACTAGGAGATTTCATATCGCCACGGGCCCAGGAAATTTGTTCCTTTCAATAACAATATATCGCTGTACGATGCCGCCTAACTCCAGTCTCGCGCTGTTACGTGTCTCGAAACTGCTAATCACGGGCACAACCATGGTCCTGCACGTCTCACAGAACGGAAACTAGTGCATACGTTTCCTTTACAGGTGACACTATGTATCGGCAGCCCAATATTCTGTTCACATACCTCTTCAGATCACTGTAAACAGATCGGTCCTCCAGGACAAGTCCCTGTTAATGAGAGGAAATCAGCATGATTAGCAGATTTTTTTTATCAAAAGCATTTTGTGAATGAAGAGAACTGCAAGAATGTCTGCGCTCATTTAATAAATTATGTCTGGAAGTAACACGGAACAGTCGGACCATGATGGACAGAGGATCCGAGACAGACAGACATGATACCTGAGCGGAAAGGCGCGTAATCCCTTGCTTCCCTTCCTTCAAGAAGATCAGAGTGCTATTTCCAACTTTCCAGCCCACAAAAACAATTCCATAGAAATTTGCAGCTTGGAATGTCAGTATTAATGCCTCTACTATCTCTTCAGCGGCCCGTTTCAGAATGCTGGGGAGCAGTTAGTCCCGGTGATTTCTCCACCTTCAGCCCTTCCAGCTTGCCTTGCATCTTCTCCTTATTATAGTGACTGCAACCACTCCGGTGCCCTGACACTGTCATACTGATGGTCTGCTCCGCAGTAAAGACTGACACATGATACTTCATGAGTTCATCCGGCATTTCTGTGCCCCCTACAGTTGCCTCTTCGACGTCATTCTCGTTGTCAAATGTCTCGCTTCAGGTTTTGTTTCTTACTGTGTGAAGTGGAACAATTACTACAAAAAGGGATTGACGCAAATATAGCCCTTACCATATAAATGGAGCTTCCATCTTCTGCCTTGTTCCTTGCGCCCTGAAAAAATAAACTGAAGATTTCTATTGTGACGTTTAACCCAGTGCTCAACAATTGTATTCTGTCTCTCCACATGAAAACCCCGAGGGTATCAAGTTTTACATTCTTTCCTGCTTGGAGCAATATTATATAGGAACGTTCCCGAACGGCATTAAATCATTCGTAAGCACTCAGCAATAAGGGTCGCATGATGCATGTTACTTGACGAGGAACTCCTCTTCAAAACCATTCACCTTGAGAGATAAGTCTGGATCAGAACGTGTACGTGACAGATTGGGGAAATGGAGCTGTGGCCCCAAGATCCTGGCCGGATTTGTTATTTATCGTGAACGCTCACAACGATCATTGCTGATCACAGTCCGGCAGGTCCAGACTTGACCATCCCTTCCCTTTGTGTCTTACGCGCATTGACCGGACATTTAAAAAGGATCCTTCATGAAATATATTCCAGAGTAAGAAATGAGTCTGCATCGTACTGGAATCATGGATTCTGTGGAAACCGCAAATAACTCCATTGATGAAAATCTGCTGATGCTGGAAATCCGCAGCAAAACACACAAAATGCCGGAGTCACCCAGCATTTCGGGTAGCAGCAATGGATATGAACAAAGAGTCGACGTTTTGGGCCGAGACCCTTCCGCTGGACTGGAGAGCGAGCAGAAAGGTGACAGAATAACAAACTGGGGAGAGGAAGGTTGTCCATGTGGAAGGTGAGAGGTGGACCTGGGGAGTGAGGAAGGGAAAGAGCTGAAGAAAGAGGAATCCGATTACAGAGGAGACTGGACCATGGGAGAAATGGAAGATGGAGAGGAACCAAGGGAAGTTAATGGACATGTGAAGAGAAGAAAAATCAGTCTGGAGAGTAGAATAGAAGAAGAAGGAAGGGAACAAAGATGCCGGTAGGAAAAGGTCGATATTCATGCCATCTGGTTTGGAACTGCTTTGAGGTGTTGCTCCTCAGTTACCGGGGAGATCATTCCTGATCTAAATAAATGTCCAATCAGAGCCGAAGGGCCTGGTGGACGCTGCCCATCACATTACCTCTGTTCTTATCTTCCCTTTGCTAAACAGTGACTGAGATCATGAGCATAATACAAACATCCAACCTGTTCATTGCTTGTGACATTTTCATAGATTTGCGATGCGTTCGCGTTATCTGTACCCCAGGTGCCTGTGGGAACAAAACGGATATGTCACAACAGTGAAGAGTATCAGGGGCCGTTGCTGAAACAGCAAACACCAATCCGGGTCCGAAACAAAATGCCAGCGATAGTGTGAGCTGCATCCCCTCCAGTTGCCAGAAACAGGTAATCCCCTGTATAGAGGACCGGTACCTGAGGGCTGATATTGATCAGTTCACTGAGCTACCATTCCATCTCTCCCCGAATATTGTAATCTTCAGTTCACAATTTCAAATTTTAACTGGGATACCCAACTATAGGCCGAGATTTAAAAAAAATCCCTCCATTTTCCGTGCACGATGAACTCTCATATTTAAACGCAATGTTTAGATTTCCATGGGCTCAGTATTAGAACAGTCGAAACGGAGTTCACTCACTCCTCTTTCCGGAGTTGATGCCCGTGTCGTATTGGGATAATGGCGGATCTCTGATCCTGAATAATCAGAAACAAAGGTTAACACATGAAATCGGCAGGAAGTGACTTTCCTGCACTGGTACACCGAATGAGAACGGCTCCTGTAATTCCATTGGATACTCTTGTTATTCCTTGATACTGTTCTGGTTATCAGATACCCGATTCCAGCCTCACTGGATCTCAACAACAGTGACCATAACGGGTTATGGTTCAGCAGAGCAAAGTGTTTTGCTCATTCGGATCTCCGTTTTCCAGGAGAAAGTGGCGCATGCATCATTGAACCGAACGGAAACCGCTTTCCGACAGAAGTTTAAATTTCAAGAAAACATCGTCTGCATGAAAGCTTAATGCTGATTCTGACCACCAGCGGCCCCTGATCTGTGGGATAATTCCAGAATTGCTCATCAATTTTAGCTCCTACTTCGGAAAAGAGGTTTAAAACAATGCAAACAGGTGGAGACCGAGCGGTCCCCATTTTTCTTAATAAACAGACGGGGCGTGCGGACTGAGCAACTGCTCCACTGTGACTGAAAATGATTGTTATCGACAGGGTGATATTCACTCACAGGTCCATTATCTCACGGAATGGACATCAGTGCCTGTTGGGGATCCCCACTAATCCACCGTTCTTGGTCCATTCCTGAGCCTTGCACAGGTAATGTCACCAGATATTTATCCATTTCCCTCCTAACGGCCGCATCTGATCCGCCTTCAGGAGATCTGCAAACAACGCGTCCCATGATCGGACAACGCGCTGCTCGAAAACTAACCGTTCAACTTGACCTGTAATGCCTGCCTTTTCATTCTTCATCCCCGCATCCAAAAGTTCATGTTCCCCCGCAAAAAATACCCGACTCGCCACATTCCCCCAGCTCCAGCTTGTGTAATTTGCTTCATTCACCTGTCGCATCGTAAATTCGCGTTATTGCCTCCAATATCCCACCTGTAAAAACATTCTACCACACCATTTAAAAGTAGAGGCGATATTCGGAGAAATCATGTATTTACCTGCCAGCTTTCCTCACGATCAACCATCCACTGACTCCGCCGATCAAGCACACGCCTAGTAAACCAAGTACAACGCCCACAATTGAGCCAGAGCCGAGGGTAGAATTCTGATCTGTTTTTAGTGCTAACACACAAAGCAAATAGATATATCTTACATTCCGAGAACATGTCTTTATCAGTGGCAAATTCAATTTCACAACAACTTGAATGGGTCAGTTTAGAGTTGTATAATGTGTCACAAGGATTATTCCCGGAATGAAAGGGTTAACATACGAGGTACGTTTAATTGCTCTGGGTGTGTACTCGTTTGAATTTAAAAGGATTGGGGACGGGGTATCTCATTGAAACTTTCCGTATGTTGAAAGGTCCAGACAGAGTAGATTATTAAAGATGAGGTCTCAGGGTACTTGGGGGCACATGATAAAATAGGCTGCAGTCAGCATGCTTCCCTCAGGGGGAAATCTTGCCTGACAAATCATAGAGATTCTTTGCAGAAATAACAGGTAGGATAGACGAAGGATAACCGGTTGATGTTATGTTCGGGAATTTTCTGAAGGCCATGACATGGGGCCACACATGAGGCTGTTTTACAAGCTGCGTGTTAAAGGTCTTACAGGAAAGATTCAGCATGGGTAAAGTAATGGCCGATTGGCGAAAGCCAAAGCGTGAGCTTTCTCTGCCTGTCTGCCAGTGACCAGTGGTGTTCCACGGTGGGCCGTGTTGGGGCCGATTATTTTCCTGTTACATGCCAATGAATTAGACGATGGAATTGATTGCACTCTTGTAAAGTTTGCAGACGACATGAATACACTTGGAGGGGCATTTCGCATTGAGGAATTAGAGAGGCCACCTAAGGACTTAGACGTATTAGGGGAATGGGGAAGGAAATGGCAGGTGGAGTACAGTGCATGAGACGGAAACATAGAAAACCTGCAGCATAATACAGGCCCTTCGGCCCACAAGTTGTGCCGGACATGTCCCGACCTAAGAAATTACTAGTCCTCCCCATAGCCCTCTATTTTTCCAGCTCCATGTCCTTATTCAAAAGTCTCTTAAAAGATACTATCGTATCCGACACCACCACAATTGCCTGCAGCCCATTCCACGCACTCACCGCTCTCTGAGTAAAAAAAATAATCCCTGACATCTCCTCTGTACCGACTCCCCAACGCTTTAAACCTGTGTCCTCTTCTGGCAACCATTTGAGGAAAGAGAAGCAGAATAAAGGGTGTAAAGGTAATAAGGTAGAAGGGCTAAAGTGTGTGTAGTTCAATGCAAGAAGCATCAGGAACAAAGTTGATGAACTGAGAGTTTGGATACATACATGGAATTATGATGTAGTGGCCGTTACAGAGACTTGGCTGGCACCAGGACAGGAATGGATTCTCAATATTCCTGGATTTCAGTGCTTTAAAAATGATAGCGAGAGGAGAAAGGGGGAGGGGGTGGCATTACTGGTCAGGGATACTATTAGAGTTACCGAAAGGGTGGGTAATGTAGCAGGATCCTCCTTTGAGTCAGTATGGTTGGAAGTCAGGAACAGGAAGGGAGCAGATACTCTACGGGGGTATTCTATAGGCCCCCTGGCAGCAGCAGAGATAACGAGGAGAAGATTGGGAGGCAGAGTTTGGAAAGGGGCAAAAATAACAGGGTTGTTACCATGGGTGACTTTAACTTCCCTAATATTGACTGGCACTTGATTAGTTCCAAGGGTTTAGATGGGGCAGAGTTTGTTAAGTGTGTCCAGGATGGATTCCTGTCACAGTATGTTGACAGGCCGACTAGGGGGAATGCCATACCAGATCTAGTATTAGGTAACGAAACTGGTCAAGTCACAGATCTGTCAGTGGGTGAGCATCTGGGGGACAGTGATCACCGTTCCCTGGCCTTTAGCATTACCATGGATAAGGATATAATCAGAAAGGACAGGAAAACGTTTAATTGAGGAAGCGCAAATTATGAGGCTATAAGGCTAGAACTTGCGGGTGTGAATTGGGATATGGTTTTTGCAGGGAAATGTACTATGGACATGTGGTCATTGTTTAAGGATCTCTTGCAGGATGTTAGGGATAAATTTTTCCCAGTGAGGAAGATAAAGAATGGTAGGGTGAAGGAACCATGGGTGAAAAGTGAGGAGGAAAATCTAGTAAGGTGGAAGAAGGGAGCATACATGAGGTTTAGGAAGCAAGGATCAGATGGGTCTATTGAGGAAAATAGGGTAGCAAAAAAGGAGTTTAAGAAGGGGCCGAGAAGAGCAAGAAGGGGGCATGAGAAGGCCTTGGCGAGTAGGGCAAAGGAAAACCATAAGGCATTTTTCAATTATGTGAAGAACAAAAGGATGACAGGAGTGAAGGTAGGACTGATTAGAGATAAAAGTAGGAAGATGTGCCTGGAGGCTGTGGAAATGAGAGAAGTCCTCAATGAATACTTCTCTTCAGTATTCACCAATGAGAGGGAACTTGAAGACGGTGAGGACAATATGAGTGAGATGGATGTTCTGGAGCATGTTGATATTAAGGGAGAGGAGGTGTTGGAGTTGTTCAAATACTTTAGGACGGCTAAGTCCCCGGTGCCTGACGGAATATTAACTGGGATGCTCTGCGAGGCGAGGGAAGAAATTTCTGAGGCTCTGGCTAGCATCTTTATATCCTCGTTGTCCACGGGAATGGTACCGGCGGACTGGAGAGGGGCGAATGTTGTCCCCTTGTTCAAAGAAGGTAGTAGGGATAGTCCGGGTAATTATAGACCAGTGAGCTTTATGTCTGTGGTGGGAAAGCTGTTGGAAATGAATCTTAGAGATAGGATCTATGGGCATTTAGAGAATGATGGTCTGATCAAGGACAGTCAGCATGGCTTTGTGAAGGGCAGATCGTGCATAACAAGCCTGATAGGGTTATTTGAGTAGGGGACCAGGCATATAGATGAGGGTAGTGCAGTGAATGTGATCTACATGGATTTTAGTAAGGCATTTGACAAGGTTCCACACGGTAGGCTTATTCAGAAAGTCAGAAGGCATGGGATCCAGGGAAGTTTGGCCAGGTGGATTCAGAATTGGCTTGCCTGCAGAAGGCAGAGGGTCGTGGAGGAGGGAGTACATTCAGATTGGAGGGTTGTGACTAGTGGTGACCCACAAGGATCTGTTCTGGTACTTTTTGTGATTTTTATTAACGACCTGGATGTGGTGGTAGAAGGGTGGGTTGGCAAGTTTGCAGACGACACAAAGTATGGTTGTTTTGTAGATAGTGTAGAGGATTGTCGAAGATTGCAGAGAGACATTGATAGGATGCAGAAGTGGGCTGAGAAGTGGCAGATGGAATTCAACCCGGAGAAGTGTGAGGTGGTACACTTTGGAAGGACAAACTACAAGGCAGAGTACAAAGTAAATGGCAGGATACTTGGTAGTGTGGAGGAGCAGAGGGATCTGGGGTACGTGTCCACAGATCCCTGTAAGTTGCCTCACAGGTAGATAGGGTAGTTAAGAAAGCTTATGGGGTGTTAGCTTTCATAAGTCGAGGGATAGAGTTTATGAGACGCGATGTAATGATGCAGCTCTATAAAACTCTGGTTAGGCCACACTTGGAATACTGTGTCCAGTTCTGGTCACCTCACTATAGGAAGGATGTGGAAGCATTGAAAGGGTGCAGCGGAGATTTACCAGGATGCTGCCTGGTTTAGAGAGTATGGATTATGATCAGAGATGAAGGGAGCTAGGGCTTTACTCTTTGGAAAGAAGGAGGATGAGAGGAGACATGATTGAGGTGTACAAGATATTAAGAGGAATAGACAGATTGGACAGCCAGCGCCTCTTCCCCAGGGCAACCCTGCTCAGTACAAGAGGACATGGCTTTAAGGTAAGGGGAGGGAAGTTCAAGGGGGGTATTAGAGGAAGGTTTTTCCACTCAGAGAGTGGTTGGTGCGTGGAATGCACTGCCTGAGTCAGTGGTGGATTCAGATACACTAGTGAAGTTTAAGAGACTACTGGACAGGTATATGGAGGAATTTAAGGTGAGGGTTTATAATGGAGGCAGGGTTTGAGGGTCGGCACAACATTGGCCTCTAATGTCCTGTACTATTCTGTGTTCTATGTTCTATTTCACCCCTGGGAAAAAGCTCCCAATCTCCGGCCTTCTCCCCAGACCGCTCCGGGCGCACGCCGTCCCGCCCACTGACACTCCTCAACCAATGAGAGCATGCTTCTCCCAGCAGTCCTCGCTGATTTGCTCAGAGTGTGTCTGAAGCTGGGCCGCTACCGGGAGCTGGAGCTGTCAGTCTCATTTTGCTCTCAGAATCAAAGGAAGTTCCCCAAAACACTTCCCCAATTTCGTGGACGTACATATATGTAAGTCACGTGAGCTCTTTCCCCGCTCCCATTTTACCGCGGATCTGCCTTGTTTCCGAGGCTCCGCCCCCAGCTCTGATGACATAAATTACAGTCCTGACTTCCCTTCAGTTCTGTGTTGAAGCGGGTCGGCGGCGGCGGCGGATCGTCTGTAGGATCCGGATTAGGAGACGACCATCACCCCCAGAGTCGGGAATCCGGGGGAGGGTTCACTGTCTGGGCGTGAATACAAGTTCTCATCGGTGAGTACTGAGGCTGGTCCCGAGTGTGGACGTCTGATGTAAGGTAATGCACCCAGTTAACTTCCCCGATCTGGCGGCCTCTCTGCGCTTGCTGGACAGAACCTGCAGGGGTCGGTCTGTGTTGTGGGACCTTCACAACATACCGACTGAGATGAGTCGCCGCTCGGCCCCTCTTGCCCTGGTCCTAGGAGCGTGATGAGGTGGTGATACCGAGACCGCACTCATCCATTGAGGTTTATCCCGGGAACTTTACCTTCCTCACCCAGCCCCGTATCGGGTCCAAACTTCACCGGGATCGATAGCCGGTATCTCCAAATGTTTTACATCATTCCAGGGCGCGGAAAGCGGCCCTTCCACCTGTTGTGTTCTTGCAGACAAAGAAGGTTAAACCGGGTAATCGCACCTTCGGGACACTGCTCCATCTGTCTGAGTAGATCCATCTTTCACCCGTTCAGACAAGGCAGTGAGATCCAGATCTCTCACGGCCTCTCGTTTTGGGTGGTCATCGTTGTATTTTTTGTTTTCTCTCCTTCAGTTCTCTGACTCTCTCTCTGACTCTCTCTCTCTCTCTCTCTCTCTCTCTCTCTCTCTCTCTCTCTCTCTCTTTCTCTCTCTCTCTCTCTCTCTCTCTCTCTCTCTCTCTCTCTCTCTCTCTCTCTCTCTCTCTCTCTCTCTCCTCTCTCTCTCTCTCTCTCTCTAAAAATTGAAAATGAGCTGAGCAATAACATGGATAGGAAGAAGGACGAGGTCCTGCAAAGACAGTTTATGGAGTTAGGTGAAAAGTTGAAGGACAGGTTGTAATCTCAGGATTTCTACCAGTGCCACGTACTAGTGAGGCTAGAAATAGGGAGATAATGCAGCTAAATACTTGGCTACGGATTTGGTGTAGGAGGGACGGCTTCATGTTTCTGGACAATTGGGCCTTGTTCCAGGGAAGGTGGGACCTGTTCTGACGGGACGGGTTGCACCTAAACTGGAAGCGGACTAATATCCTTGCAGGAAGGTTGGCTTGTGCTGTTCCGAGGGGTTTATACTAGATTTACAGGGGGAGGGGATCCAGAGTGTTAGAGCAGATAGTGAGGTTGAGAAGGATAAAAGTCATGCGAGAACTGCAAGTATAGTGCATGGAGTAAAGCCAGATCTACATATAAAATAAGCTTTGAGGAAAGATAAGCAGAATAAAGGGTGTAAAGGTAGAAGGGCTAAAGTACGTGTACTTCAATGCAAGAAGCATCAGGAACAAAGGTGATGAACTGAGAGCTTGGATACATACATGGAATTATGATGTAATGGTCAGTACAGAGACTTGACTGGCACCAGGGCAGGAATGGATTCTCAATATTCCTGCATTTCAGTGTTTTAAAAAGGATAGAGAGGGCGGGAAAAGGGGAGGAGGGCAGCATTACTGGTCAGGGATACTATTAGAGCTACAGAAAGTGTGGGTAATGTAGCAGAATCCTATTTTGAGCCAGCACAGGTAGGTCAGGAACAGGAAGGGAGCAGTCACTCTATTTCTAGTATTCTATAGTCCCCCTGGTAGCAGCAGAGATACAGAGGAGCAGATTGGGTGGCAGATTTTGGAAAGGTGCAAAAATAAAAGGGTTGTCATCATGGGTGACTTTAACTTCCCTAAGATTGATCGGCACCATATTAGTTCAATGGTTTAATTGGGGCAGAGTTTGTTAAGTGTGCCCAGGACGGATTCCTGTCACAAGATGTTGACAGGCCGACTAGGGAGAATGCCATACTGGATCCAGTATTAGGTAACGAACCGGGTCAATCACAGATCTCTCAGTGGGTGAGCATCTGGGGGACAGTGACCGCCGCTCCCCGCCCTTTAACATTATCATGGAAAAGGATGGAATCAGCGAGGACAGGAACATTTTTAATTGGGGAGGAGCAAATTATGAGGCTATAAGGCTAGAACTTGCGAGTGTGAATTGGGATGATGTTTTTGCAGGGAAATGTACTATGGACATGTGGTCGATGTTTATGGATCTCTTGTGGATGTTAGGGATAAATTTGTCCCAGTGAGGAAGGTAAACAATGGTAGGGTGAAGGAACTATGGGTGACAAGTGAGTTGGAAAATCTAGTCAGATGGAAGAAGGCATCATATATGAGGTTCAGGAAGCAAGGATCAGATGGGTCTATTGAATATAGGGTAGCAAGAAAGGAGCTGAAGAAGCCGCTGAGGGGAGCAAGAAGGGTGCATGAGAAAGTCTTGGCGAGTAGGGTAAAGGAAAACCTCAAGGCATTCTTCAATTATGTGAAGAACAAAAGGATGACAGGAGGGAAGGTAGGACCGATTAGAGATAAAGATGGGAAGATGTGCCTGGAGGCTGTGGAAATGATCGAAGTCCTCAATGAATACTTCTCTTCAGTATTCATCAATGAGAGGGAACTTGAAGACGGTGAGGACAATATGAGTGAGGTTGAAGATCTGGAGCATGTTGATATTGAGAGGAGGTATTGCAGTTGTTAAAATACAGGACGGATAAACCCCCGGGGCCTGACGGAATATTCCTCAGGCTGCTCTACGAGGCGAGGGAAGAGATTGTTGAGCCTCTGGCTAGGATCTTTATATCCTCGTTGTCCACGGGAATGGTACCGGTGGATTGGAGGGAGGTGAATGTTGTCCCCTTGTTCAAAAAAGGTAGTACGGATAGTCCGGGTAATTATAGACCAGTGAGCCTTACGTTTGTGGTGGGAAAGCTGTTGGAAAAGATTCTTAGAGATAGGATCTATGGGCATTTAGAAAATCATGGTCTGATCAGGGACAGTCAGCATGGCTTTGTGAAGGGCAGATCGTGTCTAACAAGCCTGATAGAGTTTTCTTTCAGGATATGACCAGGCATATTGATGAGGGTAGTGCAATGGATGTGATCTACATGGATTTTAGTAAGGCATTCGACAAAGTACCACACGGTAGGCTTATTCAGAAAGTCAGAAGGCATTGGATCCAGGGAAGTTTGGCCAGGTGGATTCAGAATTGGCTTGCCTGCAGAAAGCAGAGGGTCGGTGGAGGGAGTACATTCGACTTGGAGGGTTGTGACTTGTGGTGTCCCACAAGGATCTGTTCTGGGACCTCTACTTTTCATGATTTTTATTAACGACCTAGATGTAGGGGTAGAAGGGTGAGTTGGCAAATTTGCAGACGACACAAAAGTTGGTGGTGTTGTGGATAGTGTAGAGGATTGTCGAAGATTGCAGAGAGACATTGATAGGATGCAGAAGTGGGCTGAGAAGTGGCAGATGGAGTTCAACCCGGAGAAGTGTGAGGTGGTACACTTTGGAAGGACAAACTCCAAGGTCGAGTACAAAGTAAATGGCAGGATACCTGGTAGTTTGGAGGAGCAGAGGGATCTGGGGTTCCATGTCCACAGATCCTTGAAAGTTGCCTCACAGGTGGATTGGGTAGTTAAGAAAGCTTATGAGGTGTTAGCTTTCATACGTCGAGGCATAGAGTTTAAGAGTCGTGAGGTAATGATGCAGCCTGAAAAAACTCTGGTTAGGCCACACTTGGAGTACTGTGTCCAGTTCAGGTCGCCTCACCATAGGAAGGATGTGGAAGCATTGGAAAGGGTACAGAGGAGATTTTCTAGGATGCTGCCTGGTTTAGAGAGTATGCATTATGATCAGAGATTAAGGGAGCTAGGGCTTTACTCTCTGGAGAGAAGGAGGATGAAAGGAGACATGATAGAGTTATACAAGATATTAAGAGGAATAGATAGAGTGGACAGCCAGCGTCTCTGCCTCAGGCCACCACTGCTCATACAAGAGGACATGGATTTTAGGTAATGGGAGGAAAATTCAAGGTGGATATTAGAGGAAGGTTTTTTACTCAGAGTGGTTGGTGAGTGGAATGCACTGCCTGATTCAGTGGTGGAGGCAGAAACACTAGTGAAGTTTACGAGTCGACGAGACAGGTATATGAAGGAATTTAAGGTGAAGGGTTATATGGGAGGCAGGGCTTAAGGGTCGGCACAACATTGTGGGCCGAATAGCCTGTAGTGTGCTGTATTGTTCTATGTTCTATTACCGTACCTTTCCCACACAAATGAGAAAATTTAGCTCTCTTCTGGTCGGCTGGCACATCATCTGTAGCTATGACCATTTTGTATGTCTCTGCCAGCATTCACGCAGTTTCAATACTAGCGTCCCAAATGCTTCCAAGGAATATGTTGTCAGGCCCTGGAGATTTATCAATCTATACTCACATCAAGAGAGCAAGCACATGTTCCGTAAACTGGATACAACGAACGGTCAGGATTTAGATATGTCACCTGGACTAGGTGGCGTGTACCCCAGAATTTTAAAAGTGGTGGCTCAAGAGATCATGAGACATCAGATAGATAGATAGATAGATAGATAGATAGATAGATAGATAGATAGATAGATAGATACTTTATTCATCCCCATGGGGAAATTCAACTTTTTTTCCAATGTCCCATACACTTGTTGTAGCAAAGCTAATTACATACAATACTTAACTCAGTAAAAAAATATGATATGCATCTAAATCACCATCTCAAAAAGCATTAATAATAGCTTTTAAAAAGTTCTTAAGTCCTGGCGGTAGAATTGTAAAGCCTAATGGCATTGGGGAGTATTGACCTCTTCATCCTGTCTGAGGAGCATTGCATCGATAGTAACCTGTCACTGAAACTGCTTCTCTGTCTCTGGATGGTGCTATGTAGAGGATGTTCAGAGTTATCCATAATTGACCGTAGCCTACTCAGCGCCCTTCGCTCAGCTACCGATGTTAAACTCTCCAGTACTTTGCCCACGACAGAGCCCGCCTTCCTTACCAGCTTATTAAGACGTGAGGCGTCCCTCTTCTTAATGCTTCCTCCCCAAAGGACGCCACCACAAAGAAGAGGGCGCTCTCCACAACTGACCTATAGAACATCTTCAGCATCTCACCACAGACATTGAATGACGCCAACCTTCTTAGGAAGTACATTCGACTCTGTGCCTTCCTGCACAAGGCATCTGTGTTGGCAGTCCAGTCAATAAAGTTCTTTCAAGAATCACTAGCTTCTGTAATGGTTCTAGGAGACTGGAAAATTGCAAATGTTACTTCACTCTTCAGGAAAGGAATGGGAACGAAGAGAACCCATCTGTCCGTTTGTCTGACCTCAGTGTTTAGGAAGGTATAGGAGCCGGTGATTAAGGATGTCGTCTCAGGGTATTTGGAGACCCGTCATAAAATAGGCCGCAGCGGACACGATTCCTCAAGGGAAAATCATGCCTGACAAATCTGATTGAGATCTTTGAAGAAATAATAAGCCTGATAGACAAAGGAGAATCGGTTGATGCTGTGTATTTGGATTCTCAGAAAGTCTTTGTTACGCTGCCACACATAAGGTTGTTTAACAAGCTACGAGATCATAGTATTACAAGAAAGATTCTGACATGGATAAAGCAGTTGTTGATTGGAAAGGGGCAAAGCCTGGGAATAAAATAATCATTTTCTGGATTGCTCCCAGTGACTAGTGATACTCCACAGGTGTCTGTTTTGGGACCGATTCTTTGACGTCATATGTTAATGATTTGGACAATGGAATCGATGGCTTTGTTGCGATGTTTGCAGATAGTATGAACATAGGGGAGGGGCATGAGGTTTCGAGGAATTAGAAAGGCTACAGAAGGACATTGACAGATTAGGGAAATGGGCAAAGAAATGGAATACAGTTTGGAGAAGTGTATAGTCGTGCACTTCGGTAGACGAAATGAAAGTCTTAAGATATTTTCTAAATACAAAAGAAAACTGTGGTGCCAATGGACTTGGGGATCCTTGTGCAGGATTCCCTAAAGGTTAATTTGCAGGTTGAGTCTGTGATGAGGAAGGCAAATGCGATGTTCGCATTCATCCCAAGATGAATAGAATATAAAAGCAAGGATGTAATGTTGAAACTTTATAAAGCACTTGGAGTGTTCTGAGCAGGTTTAGGCCTCTTAACATCGAAAGGAATGTGCTGAAACTGTAGAGGGTTCAAAGGTTGTTCACGGAAATGAATGGCTTGTCATATGAACAGAGCTTTAGGGCTCTGAGCCTGTATTCACTGCAATTCAGGAAAATGAGGAGTGACCTTACTAAAACCTATCGAATGGTGAAAAGACTTGATAGAGTGGATGTGGAGATAATGGTTCCTCTGGTGGGATCGTCTACAAGCAAATGATCCTACATCAGAATAGAGGGGTACCCTATTAGAAAGTGGTGAGCAGGAATTTATTTTGCGAGTGAATATGGCCAAATCATACAAAAACTTCCAGAAGGTTCAGAGAGCTAGGTAATGTTAGTCATCGAGAAGATTAGAGGACTAACAGTAAGGAACTTAGAAGAGCCAGGAGGGGCCATTCGAGGGCCTTGACGGGCAGGATTAAGGAAATACCCAGGGCATTCTACAAGCATGTGAAGAACAAGAGGATAACACTTGAGAGAATAGGACCAATCAAGTGTGACAGTGGAAATGCGTGTATGGAACCGGACGAGATAGCAGAGGTACTTAATGAATACTTTTCTTCAGTATTCACCGCGTATAATGATCTTGGCGATGGCAAGGGTGATCGCACTGGTCGGAAAAACTTGAGAATGTAGATATTAAGAAAGGGGATGCGCTGGATCTTTTACAAAGTATCAAGATGGATAAGTCACCGGGACCGGACTGGATGTAGCCCAGGTTCCTGTGGGAAGCGGGGGAGGAGATTGCTGAGCCTCTGGCAATGATCTTTGCATCATCAATGAGGACGGGAGAGGTTCCGGAGGATTGTAGGGTTACAGATGTTGTTCCCTTTTCAAGGATAGCTCGGGAAATTATAAGCTAGTGAGTCTGACTTCAGTGGTTGGCATGCTGATGGAGAAGATCCTGAGAGGCAGTATTTATGAACATTTGGAGAGGTAAAATATGATTAGGAATAGTCAGCATGGCTTTGTCAAAAGCAGGTTGTGCCTTACGCGCCTGATTGAATTTTTCTGAGGATGTGACTAAACATATTGACTAAAATAGAGCCGCAGATGTAGTATGTATGGATTTTAGCAAAACATTTGATAAGGTACCCATGCAAGGCGTAATGAGAAAGTAAGATGGCATGGGATCCAAGGAGACATTGCTTTGTGGATCCAGAAGTGGCTTGCCCACAGGAGGCAAAGAGTGGTTGTAGACGGGTCATATTCTACATGGAGGCCGGTGACAGTGGTGTGCCTCAGGGATCTGTTCTGGGACACCTACTCTTTGTGATTTTTATAAATGACCTTGGTGAGGAATTAGAGGGATAGATTAGCAAATGTGCTGATGACACAAAGGTTGGGTGTGTTATGGATAGTGTGGAGGGCTGTCAGAGGTTACAACGGGATTTGAATAGGATGCAAAACTGGTCTGAGAACTGGCAGATGGAGTTCAACCCAGATAAGTGCGAGGTGTTTCATTTTAGTAGGTCAAATATGATGGCAGAATTTAGCATTAATAGTAAGACTCTTGGCAGTGTGCTAGATCAGCGGGATCTTGGGATCCGAGTCCATAGGGCACTCAAAGCTGCTACGCAGGTTGACTTTGTGGTTCAGAAGGCATGCGGTGTATTGGCCTTCATTAATCGTGGAATTGAATTTAGGAGCCGACAGCTAATGTTGCAGCTCTATAGGACCCTGGTCCGACCCACATGGAGTACTGTGCTAAATTCTGATCGCGTCACTATGGGAAGTACGTGGAGACCACAGAAAGGGTGTAGAGGAGATTTGCAAGGATGATGCTTGGATTGGGGAGCATGCCTTATGAGAATAGCTTGAGTGAACTCGGCCTTTTCTCCTTGGAGCGATGGAGGACGAGAGGTGCCCTGATAGACGTGTACAAGATAAAGAGAGGTCTTATCGTGTGGATGGTCAGAGGCTTTTCCCCAGGGCTGAAACGGCTAGGACGAGAGAACATAGTTTTAAGGAGCTTGGAAGTGGGTACAGAAGAGATGTCAGGGGTAAGTTTTTTGCACAGAGTGGTGAGTGCGTGGAATGGGCTGCCGGCAGCGGTGGTGGACGCGGAAACGATACGGTTATTTAAGAGACTCCTGCAGGGGGGCATGGAGCTTAGGAAAATAGAGGACTTTTGGTAAAGCCTGGGTCGTTCGAAGGTACATGTTGGGCACAGCTTCGTGGGCCGAAGGGCCTGTATTGTGTTGTAACTTTTCTATTTTTCTATGTTTCTATGTGTTGCCTCATCAGGACTTCATAAATTCTCAACAGCACACCCTTCCTTTTATATTACAATCCTCTTGAATTGATTGCAAAGATCGCATTTGCCTTCTTCACCGCCGACTCGGCCTGTAAATGAACCTGCAGGAAAACTACACAAGCACTCCCACGTCTCTTTGCACCTTTTAAAAAAAATTACTTTCGGCCCAGCTTGTCCATTATTATTTCAGAGAAATTGCAGGGCAGGTAGACATGTGGTTCAAGTTATATTGTGAGGTTAAAGTCCTCCTTATCTTGCTGGCCACCGTTCATTTTGCTTATAAGAACAGAATGGAAACCGTCCTTAAGCCTGGTTGCAGTGTTTTCCATTTTGTTAAACTCCTACCCAAGTGGGATGTCAGACTGTCCCGGGTTGTGAGGTTATGCTGTGCCTGCTTTACCAATCACACAGGAATTGCAGGCACAGTCCATGGTGGGCAGATTGGTTTCTATGATGTCCTCAGCTGTCCACAGCTCTCTGCAGTTCCTTGCACTTACGAGTAAAACAGGAGCCGTATGAACGCGTGAAGAATCCTGTTGGGATGCTCTCTATGGTAGGTTGATGAAATTTACTGAGGGATAGAGGTCACAATTCAAAGTTCCCGTTGTTTGTTCGATCTCTATCGTTCCATTCGATTTTAATTTAGTATCTGTGCATTCCTGGAGGACCATCTGTGATTGTCATTGATCCTTTCTCCCACATGGTTCCATCAGCTTACCCCATGCCGATTTTGTTCAAAATCTGTCCAGCTTGTATCTCTTCAAGTTAATGATACATATCAACCATCTTGTCCAACCTCTGTCCAATCTATTTCCCTCCACATCAATGAAATATATCAACCATCTTTTTCAACCTCTGTCCAGTCCGTATCCTACCGCCTCAATATCAGCGACAGCTCTGTGCATTTTATTTGTCTCTGACAGTGTTCGAGCAGTTTCTGCACTGGCCTCCCACAAGGTCCAAGGGAACAACTTGTCAGGCCCGGGGGATTTGTCCATTCTAATTCAGCAAGCACCTGTTCTGTAATCCGCATACAATCTATAGCAAGACTAGCTTTTCCCGATTTCTATAGTCTCTGTATCTGTCTCCCATGTACATATAGGCATTCAAAAATCATTGAAGATCTACCCCATCCTTTTCGGTTCCTTGACTAGATAGCACAATGTTCATTTTTGACAATTAATTGGGCACTACGAAACAGTACATGAGGCTCAATAATTTATTCCCCCGGCAAACTGTCTGTATCCGAGGGAATGTGCTCATTACAGTTGTTGTTTACAAAGTTCACAAGAGTGATTCTAGATTGAAAAGGTTTTATGTATGAGGAGCATTTGGTGTTTCTGGGCCTGATCTCAATGGAGGGGTGATGACTCTGGGAACAGGAACCTCGATGAAATCATGAGGTCCGGATAGAGCGGATAGGGACAAGATGTATTCAACAGTAGGGGAGTCTAGTAACTGAGGTTACAATCTCAATATATTCAGTTGTTTCTGCAGACCTTCCCTTCCATCATTCTGTCCAGTAGCAGGATCTGAATTGAACATGAATCAATGACTGGAGTTGATCATAGATATAAGCTATTGGCAGCCACAAGAACATGATGGAATTTTAGCCACATAATTGAACAAATAAGTACACTTTATGGTTATCACCATGTGATATCTTTTGTAAATATCCCATAGTTGCCATTTGAAGCAGTTAGGCCGCATGCAACAACGTGTTTTGATTTTGGAACAGCTTCTGCACTGCTGGAAGTTCTGTAGAGATGGAAATACCAACAGATTTACTGGATACACCTCGCAGCAGGGTTAAAACAACCACTGGAATTTTAGCTTCACCATTACAAAATGGCTGAGAGGCCAGTATTCAACTTTGTCATAATGAAACTCATAGCATGTGAGGTCGAGTTCCTTATTTCCTATTTTCCCTTAGTTCTGCTCAGCCACTTCCTCTATCACCAGGGTAACAGCCCACCAGAGCTGCAAGGAGTATTGAACATTTTTATGGCTCTCTGGTCACTGCCCTTCAGCGGAGAGACAGTGACTTCAGGAGGCAGTGTGGATGCGAGGATGCCTTCAGCATTCACTGTCTGGAAAATATGATGTTTATATTGGAATAAAGAGATAACGAATGAATGTTGGGATTGCATACCACAAACATCTTGCAGTCAGCCAATATGCGTGCATCAAAAAGGCAAAATCCTGCACTGAGTTTCCAGTGATTTATTTTCAATTTTATATTAAAAGCATTTTCTTACTGCTGCACTACGGGATATCTTACTATCTTCCCTTTCAGTTAGTCCTGACGAAGGGTCTCGGCCCGAAACGTCGACAGCTCTTCTCCCTATAGATGCTGCCCGGCCTGCTGTGTTCCACCAGCATTTTGTGGGTGTTGTTTGAATTTCCAGCATCTGCAGATTTCCTTGTGTTTGCATTTTAATTCCGATTCACATTCAGAGATCTCGATCAACGGCATCCTCTTGTGCCAAGATGAGACCGCCCTCAGGGTGGAGGAGCAACACCTTATATTCCATCTGGGTACCCTCCAACCTGATTGTATGAATATTGAATTCTCTTTCCAGTAAACAAATCCCCCCCCACACCAAAAAACTTCTCTGTTCCCTACTCTGAACGTTCATTTCTGCTCACCAGCCTGTTATTGCTCCCAGCTCCCATCCTTCCCTTTCTCCTATTGACAACTCTCCGATTCTATCATCTTCAGCCATTGACCACCTATCACCTTCCAGCTCGCCTCTTACCCCTCCCTTACCTTTTTATTCAGATATCTTCCCCCTCCCGCATCAGTAATGAAGAAGGCTCTTTGCCCAAAATGACGAACGGTCTACTCTTTTCCACAGAACTGCCTGTTGTGCTGAATTCCTTCAGCATTTTGCATGTATTGTCTTGGATTTCCAGCGTTTGCAAGCTTTCTTGTGTTTAAGTGTGGTAATTACCGTAACAATTATTTGGGTTCTGTTCAGATTGTACCTGGAATATGGTGTAAAATCCCGCTCTCCATACTAACACGGGTTATTCAGACCAAAGAACAAACAGCCGGAGGAACCATGGACGTCCAGTGTAGTTTCTCCTTTGGCTCCTCCCACTTCCGCCAAACCAAGTGTGTAGCCATGGGCACCGGCATGGGTTCCAGTTATGCCTGCCTTTTTGTTCGCTTTGTGGAACAGTCCATGTTCCAGGCCTATACGGGTTTCCGTGTCCCTCTTTTCCTTCGCTACTTCGACGACTGCATTGGGTCTGCCTCCTGCACGCATGCTGAGCTCGTTGACTTCATTAACTTTGCCTCCAACTTTCACCCTGCCCTCAAATTTACCTGGTCCATTTCCGACACCTCCCTCCCCTTCCTTGATCTTTCTGTCTCCATCTCTGGAGACGGCTTATCTGCTGATATCTACTATAGGCCTACAGACTCTCACAGCTACCTGGACTATTCCTCTTCCCAACTTGTCTCTTGCAAAAATGCTATCTCCTTCTCACAATTCTTCCGTCTCCGCCGCAACTGCTCTCAGGATGAGGATTTTCATTCCAGGACGAAGGAGATGTTTTCGTTTTTTAAACAAAGGGGCTTCCTTTCTTCCACCATCAACTCTGCTCTCAAACGCATCTCTCCCATTTCCCGCAGATCAGCCCTCACCCCATCCACCCACCACCCCACTCGGGATCGGGTTCTCCTCGTCCTCACCTACCACCCCACCAGCCTCCAGGTCCAACGTATAATTCTTCGTAACTTCCGCCACCTTCAACGGGATCCCACTATCAAGCCCATCTTTCCTTCCCCCCCCCTTTCAACTTTTCGCAGGGTTTGCTCCCTACGCGACTCCCTTGTCCATTCGTACCCTCATCCCTTCCCGCCGATCTCCCTCCTGGCATTTATCCTTATAAACGAAACAAGTGCTACACCTGCCCTTACACTTCCTCCCTCACCACCATCCAGGGCCCCAGACAGTCCTTCCAGGTGAGGCGACACTTCACCTGTGAGTCGTCTTGTGTGGTATACTGCATTCGGTGCTCCAGGTGTGGCCTTTTATATATTGGTGAGACCCGAAGCAGACTGGGAGACCATTTCGCTGAGCACCTGCGCTCGGTCCGCCTGAGAAATCAGGATCTCCCAGTGGCCACACATTTTAATTCCACGTCCCATTCCCATTCTGATATGTCTATCTATGGCCTCCTCTACTGTCAAAATGGTTCCGGAGGATTGTAGGGTTGCAGATGTCGTTCCCTTTTCAGGGATAGCTCGGGAAATTATAAGCTAGTGAGTCTGACTTCAGTGGTTGGCATGTTGATGGAGAGGATCCTGAGAGGCAGTATTTATGAACATTTGGAGAGGTAAAATATGATTAGGAATAGTCAGCATGGCTTTGTCAAAAGCAGGTTGTGCCTTACGCGCCTGATTGAATTTTTCTGAGGATGTGACTAAACATATTGACTAAAATAGAGCCGCAGATGTAGTATGTAAGGATTTTAGCAAAACATTTGATAAGGTACCCATGCAAGGCGTAATGAGGAAGTAAGATGGCATGGGATCCAAGGAGACATTGCTTTGTGGATCCAGAAGTGTCTTGCCCACAGGAGGCAAAGAGTGGTTGTAGACGGGTCATATTCTACATGGAGGCCGGTGACAGTGGTATGCCTCAGGGATCTGTTCTGGGACACCTACTCTTTGTGATTTTTATAAATGACCTTGGTGAGGAATTAGAGGGATAGATTAGCAAATGTGCTGATGACACAAAGGTTGGGTGTGTTATGGATAGTGTGGAGGGCTGTCAGATGTTACAACGGGATTTGGATAGGATGCAAAACTGGGCTGAGAACTGGCAGATGGAGTTCAACCCAGATAAGTGCGAGGTGTTTCAATTTAGTAGGTCAAATATGATGGCAGAATTTAGCATTAATAGTAAGATTCTTGGCAGTGTGCTAGATCAGCGGGATCTTGGGATCCGAGTCCATAGGACACTCAAAGCTGCTACGCAGGTTGTCTTTGTGGTTCAGAAGGCGTACGGTGGATTGGCCTTCATTAATCGTGGAATTGAATTTAGGAGCCGACAGCTAACGTTGCAGCTCTATAGGACCCTGGTCCGACCCACATGGAGTACTGTGCTAAATTCTGATCGCGTCACTATGGGAAGTACGTGAAAAACACAGAAAGGGTGTAGAGGAGATTTGCAAGGATGATGCTTGGATTGGGGAGCATGCCTTATGAGAATAGCTTGAGTGAACTCGGCCTTTTCTCCTTGGAGCGATGGAGGACGAGAGGTGCCCTGATAGACGTGTACAAGATAAAGAGAGGCCTTGATCGTGTGGATAGTCAGAGGCTTTTCCCTAGGGCTGAAACGGCTAGAACGAGAGAACATAGTTTTAAGGTGCTTGGAAGTGGGTACAGAAGAGATGTCAGGGGTAAGTTTTTTTGCACAGAGTGGTGAGTGCGTGGAATGTGCTGCCGGCAGCGGTGGTGGACGCGGAAACGATACGGCTATTTAAGAGACTCCTGCAGGGGGGCATGGAGCTTAGGAAAATAGAGGACTTTTGGTAAAGCCTGGGTCGTTCGAAGGTACATGTTGGGCACAGCTTCGTGGGCCGAAGGGCCTGTATTGTGTTATAACTTTTCTATTTTTCTATGTTTCTATGTGTTGCCTCATCAGGACTTCATAAATTCTCAACAGCACATCCTTCCTTTTATATTACAATCCTCTTGAATTGATTGCTAAGAACGCATTTGCCTTCTTCACCGCCGACTCGGCCTGTAAATGAACCTGCAGGAAAACTACACAAGCACTCCCACGTCTCTTTGCACCTTTTTTAAAAAAATACTTCCGGCCCAGCTTGTCCATTATTATTTCAGAGAAATTGCAGGGCAGGTAGACATGTGGTTCAAGTTATATTGTGAGGTTAAAGTCCTCCTTATCTTGCTGCCCACCGTTCATTTTGCTTATAACAACAGAATGGAAACCGTCCTTAAGCCTGGTTGCAGTGTTTTCCATTTTTTTAAACTTCTACCCAAGTGGGATGTCAGACTGTCCCGGGTTGTGAGGTTATGTTGTGCCTGCTTTACCAATCACACAGGAATTGCAGCACAGTCCATGGTGGGCAGATTGGTTTCTATGATGTCCTCAGCTGTCCACAGCTCTCTGCAGTTCGAGTAAAACAGGAGCCGTATGAACGCGTGAAGAATCCTGTTGGGATGCTCTCTATGGTAGGTTGATGGAATTTACTGAGGGATAGAGGTCACAATTCAAAGTTCCCGTTGTTTGTTCTATCTCTATCGTTCCATTCGATTTTAATTTAGTATCTGTGCATTCCTGGAGGACCATCTGTGATTGTCATTGATCCTTTCTCCCACATGGTTCCATCAGCTTACCCCATGCCGATTTTGTTCAAAATCTGTCCAGCTTGTATCTCTTCAAGTTAAAGATACATATCAACCATCTTGTCCAACCTCTGTCCAATCTATTTCCCTCCACATCAATGAAATATATCAACCATCTTTTTCAACCTCTGTCCAGTCTGTATCCCACCACCTCAATGATAGATATCAACCATCTTTTTCAAATTCTGTCCAGTCTGTATCCTACCACCTCAATATCAGCTATAGCTCTGTGCATTTTATTTGTCTCTGACAGTGTTCGAGCAGTTTCTACACTGGCCTCCCACAAGGTCCAAGGGAACAACTTGTCAGGCCCGGGGGTTTTGTCCATTCTAATTCAGCAAGCAGCTGTTCTGTAATCCGCATACAATCTATAACAAAACTAACTTTTCCCGATTTCTATAGTCTCTGTATCTGTCTCCCAGGTAAATATAGGAATTCAAAAATCATTGAAGATCTACCCCATCCCTTTCGGTTCCTTGACTAGATAGCACAATGTTCTTTTTTGACAATTAATTGGGCACTACGAAACAGTACATGAGGCTCAATAAATTATTCCCCCGGCAAACTGTCTGTATCCGAGGGAATGTGCTCATTACAGTGGTTGTTTACAAAGTTCACAAGAGTGATTCTAGATTGAAAAGGTTTTATGTATGAGGAGCATTTGGTGTTTCTGGGCCTGATCTCAATGGAGGGGTGATGACTCTGGGAACAGGAACCTCGGTGAAATCCTGAGGTCTGGATAGAGCGGATAGGGACAAGATGTATTCAACAGTAGGGGAGTCTAGTAACTGAGGTTACAATCTCAGTATATTCAGTTGTTTCTGCAGACCTTCCCTTCCATCATTCTGTCCAGTAGCAGGATCTGAATTGAACATGAATCAATGCCTGGAGTTGATCATAGATATAAGCTATTGGCAGCCACAAGAGCATGATGGAATTTTAGCCACTTAATTGAACAAAGAAGTACACTTTATGGTTATCACCATGTGATATCTTTTGTACATATCCCATAGTTGCCTCTTGAAGCAGACAGGCAGCATCCAACAACGTGTTTTGATTTTGGAACAGCTTCTGCACTGCTGGAAGTTCTGTAGAGATGGAAGTACCAACAGATTTACTGGATACACCTCGCAGCAGGGTTAAAACAACTACGGCAATTTTAGCTTCCCCATTACAAAATGGCTGAGAGGCCAGTATTCAACTTTGTCAAAATGAAACTCAGAGCATGTGAGGTCGAGTTCCTTATTTCCTATTTTCCCTTAGCTCTGCTCAGCCACTTCCTCCATCACCAGGGTAACAGCCCACCAGAGCTGCAAGGAGTATTGAACATTTTTATGGCTCTCTGGTCACTGCCCTTCAGCGGAGAGACAGTGACTTCAGGAGGCAGTGTGGATGCGAGGATGCCTTCAGCATTCACTGTATGGAAAATATGATGTTTATATTGGAATAAAGAGATAAGGAATGAATGCTGGGATTGCATTTATGCAAATCTCTTCAGGATGCCACAAACATCTTGCAGTCAGCCAATATGTGTGCATCAAAATGGCAAAATCCTGCACTGAGTTTCCAGTGATTTATTTTCAATTTTATATTAAAAGCATTTTCTTACTGTTTCACTGCGGGATATCTTACTATCTTCCCTTTCAGTTAGTCCTGACGGAGGGCCTCGGCCCGAAACGTCGACAGCTCTTCTCCCTATAGATGCTGCCCGGCCTGCTGTGTTCCACCAGCTTTTTGTGTGTGTTGTTTGAATTTCCAGCATCTGCAGATTTCCTCGTGTTTGCATTTTAATTCTGATTCCCATTCAGAGAACTCGATCAATGGCATCCTCTTGTGCCAAGTTGAGACCGACCTCAGGGTGGAGGAGCAACACCTTATATTCCATCTGGGTACCCTCCAACCTGATTGTAAGAATATTGAATTCTCCTTCCAGTAAACAAATCCCCCCCCCCCGCACCAAACAACTTCTCTATTCCCTACTCTGAACGTTCATTTCTGCTCACCAGCCTGTTATTGCTCCCAGGTCCCCTCCTTCCCTTTCTCCTGTTGACAACTCTCCGATTCTTTCATCTTCAGCCCTTGACCACCTATCAACTTCCAGCTCGCCTCTTACCCCTCACTTACCTTTTTATTCAGATATCTTCCCCCTCCCGCATCAGTAATGAAGAAGGCTCTTTGCCCAAAATGACGAACGGTCTACTCTTTTCCATAGATACTGCCTGTTGTGCTGAATTCCTTCAGCATTTTGCGTGTATTGCTTTGGATTTCCAGCATTTGCAAGCTTTCTTGTGTTTAAGTGTGGTAATTACCGTAACAATTATTTGGGTTCTGTTGAGATTGTACCTGGAATATGGTGTAAAATCCCGCTCTCCATACTAACACGGGTTATACAGACCAAAGAACAAACTGCCGGAAGAACCATGGACGTCCAGTGTAGTTTCTCCTTTGGCTCCTCCCACTTTCGCCAAACCAGGGGTGTAGCCACGGGCACCCGCATGGGTTCCAGTTATGCCTGCCTTTTTGTTGGCTTTGTGGAACAGTCCATGTTCCAAGCCTATACGGGTTTCCGTGTCCCTCTTTTCCTTCGCTGCTTCGACGACTGCATTGGGTCTGCCTCCTGCACGCATGCTGAGCTCGTTGACTTCATTAACTTTGCCTCCAACTTTCACCCTGCCCTCAAATTTACCTGGTCCATTTCCGACACCTCCCTCCCCTTCCTTGATCTTTCTGTCTCCATCTCTGGAGACGGCTTATCTGCTGATATTTAATATAGGCCTACAGACTCTCACAGCTACCTGGACTATTCCTCTTCCCAACTTGTCTCTTGCAAAAATGCTATCTCCTTCTCACAATTCTTCCGTCTCCGCCGCAACTGCTCTCAGGATGAGGATTTTCATTCCAGGACGAAGGAGATGTCTTCGTTTTTTAAACAAATGGGCTTCCTTTCTTCCACCATCAACTCTGCTGTCAAACGCATCTCTCCCATTTCCCGCACATCAGCCCTCACCCCATCCACCCACCACCCCACTCGGGATCGGGTTCTCCTCGTCCTCACCTACCACCCCACCAGCCTCCAGGTCCAACGTATAATTCTTCGTAACTTCCGCCACCTCCAACGGGATCCCACTACCAAGCACATCTTTCCTTCCTTCCCCCCTTTCTACTTTTCGCAGGGATTGCTCCCTACGCGACTCCCTTGTCCATTCGTACCCTCATCCCTTCCCGCCGATCTCCCTCATGGCATTTATCCTTATAAACGGAACAAGTGCTACACCTGCCCTTAGACTTCCTCCCTCACCACCATTCAGGGCACCAGACAGTCCTTCCAGGTGAGGCGACACTTCACCTGTGAGTCGGCTGGTGTGGTATACTGCGTCCGGTGCTCCCGGTGTGGCCTTTTATATATTGGGGAGACCCGACGCAGACTGGGAGACCATTTCGCTGAACACCTGTGCTCGGTCCGCCTGAGAAATCAGGATCTCCCAGTGGCCACACATTTTAATTCCACGTCCCATTCCCATTCTGATATGTCTATCCATGGCCTCCTCTACTGTCAAGATGGTTCCGGAGGATTGTAGGGTTGCAGATGTTGTTCCCTTTTCAGGGATAGCTCGGGAAATTATAAGCTAGTGAGTCTGACTTCAGTGGTTGGCATGTTGATGGAGAAGATCCTGAGAGGCAGTATTTATGAACATTTGGAGAGGTAAAATATGATTAGGAATAGTCAGCATGGCTTTGTCAAAAGCAGGTTGTGCCTTACGCGCCTGATTGAGTTTCTTTGAGAATGTGACTAAACATATTGACTAAAATAGAGCCGCAGATGTAGTATGTAAGGATTTTAGCAAAACATTTGATAAGGTACCCATGCAAGGCGTAATGAGGAAGTAAGATGGCATGGGATCCAAGGGGACATTGCTTTGTGGATCCAGAAGTGGCTTGCCCACAGGAGGCAAAGAGTGGTTGTAGACGGGTCATATTCTACATGGAGGCCGGTGACAGTGGTGTGCCTCAGGGATCTGTTCTGGGACACCTACTCTTTGTGATTTTTATAAATGACCTTGGTGAGGAATTAGAGGGATAGGTTAGCAAATGTGCTGATGACACAAAGGTTGGGTGTGTTATGGATAGTGTGGAGGGCTGTCAGAGGTTACAACGGGATTTGGATAGGATGCAAAACTGGGCTGAGAACTGGCAGATGGAGTTCAACCCAGATAAGTGCGAGGTGTTGCATTTTAGTAGGTCAAATATGATGGCAGAATTTAGCATTAATAGTAAGATTCTTGGCAGTGTGCTAGATCAGCGGGATCTTGGGATCCGAGTCCATAGGACACTCAAAGCTGCTACGCAGGTTGTCTTTGTGGTTCAGAAGGCGTACGGTGGATTGGCCTTCATTAATCGTGGAATTGAATTTAGGAGCCGACAGCTAACGTTGCAGCTCTATAGGACCCTGGTCCGACCCACATGGAGTACTGTGCTAAATTTTGATCGCGTCACTATGGGAAGTACGTGAAAAACACAGAAAGGGTGTAGAGGAGATTTGCAAGGATGATGCTTGGATTGGGGAGCATGCCTTATGAGAATAGCTTGAGTGAACTCGGCCTTTTCTCCTTGGAGCGATGGAGGACGAGAGGTGCCCTGATAGACGTGTACAAGATAAAGAGAGGCCTTGATCGTGTGGATAGTCAGAGGCTTTTCCCTAGGGCTGAAACGGCTAGAACGAGAGAACATAGTTTTAAGGTGCTTGGAAGTGGGTACAGAAGAGATGTCAGGGGTAAGTTTTTTGCACAGAGTGGTGAGTGCGTGGAATGTGCTGCCGGCAGCGGTGGTGGACGCGGAAACGATACGGCTATTTAAGAGACTCCTGCAGGGGGGCATGGAGCTTAGGAAAATAGAGGACTTTTGGTAAAGCCTGGGTCGTTCGAAGGTACATGTTGGGCACAGCTTCGTGGGCCGAAGGGCCTGTATTGTGTTATAACTTTTCTATTTTTCTATGTTTCTATGTGTTGCCTCATCAGGACTTCATAAATTCTCAACAGCACATCCTTCCTTTTATATTACAATCCTCTTGAATTGATTGCTAAGAACGCATTTGCCTTCTTCACCGCCGACTCGGCCTGTAAATGAACCTGCAGGAAAACTACACAAGCACTCCCACGTCTCTTTGCACCTTTTTTAAAAAAATACTTCCGGCCCAGCTTGTCCATTATTATTTCAGAGAAATTGCAGGGCAGGTAGACATGTGGTTCAAGTTATATTGTGAGGTTAAAGTCCTCCTTATCTTGCTGCCCACCGTTCATTTTGCTTATAACAACAGAATGGAAACCGTCCTTAAGCCTGGTTGCAGTGTTTTCCATTTTTTTAAACTTCTACCCAAGTGGGATGTCAGACTGTCCCGGGTTGTGAGGTTATGTTGTGCCTGCTTTACCAATCACACAGGAATTGCAGCACAGTCCATGGTGGGCAGATTGGTTTCTATGATGTCCTCAGCTGTCCACAGCTCTCTGCAGTTCGAGTAAAACAGGAGCCGTATGAACGCGTGAAGAATCCTGTTGGGATGCTCTCTATGGTAGGTTGATGGAATTTACTGAGGGATAGAGGTCACAATTCAAAGTTCCCGTTGTTTGTTCTATCTCTATCGTTCCATTCGATTTTAATTTAGTATCTGTGCATTCCTGGAGGACCATCTGTGATTGTCATTGATCCTTTCTCCCACATGGTTCCATCAGCTTACCCCATGCCGATTTTGTTCAAAATCTGTCCAGCTTGTATCTCTTCAAGTTAAAGATACATATCAACCATCTTGTCCAACCTCTGTCCAATCTATTTCCCTCCACATCAATGAAATATATCAACCATCTTTTTCAACCTCTGTCCAGTCTGTATCCCACCACCTCAATGATAGATATCAACCATCTTTTTCAAATTCTGTCCAGTCTGTATCCTACCACCTCAATATCAGCTATAGCTCTGTGCATTTTATTTGTCTCTGACAGTGTTCGAGCAGTTTCTACACTGGCCTCCCACAAGGTCCAAGGGAACAACTTGTCAGGCCCGGGGGTTTTGTCCATTCTAATTCAGCAAGCAGCTGTTCTGTAATCCGCATACAATCTATAACAAAACTAACTTTTCCCGATTTCTATAGTCTCTGTATCTGTCTCCCAGGTAAATATAGGAATTCAAAAATCATTGAAGATCTACCCCATCCCTTTCGGTTCCTTGACTAGATAGCACAATGTTCTTTTTTGACAATTAATTGGGCACTACGAAACAGTACATGAGGCTCAATAAATTATTCCCCCGGCAAACTGTCTGTATCCGAGGGAATGTGCTCATTACAGTGGTTGTTTACAAAGTTCACAAGAGTGATTCTAGATTGAAAAGGTTTTATGTATGAGGAGCATTTGGTGTTTCTGGGCCTGATCTCAATGGAGGGGTGATGACTCTGGGAACAGGAACCTCGGTGAAATCCTGAGGTCTGGATAGAGCGGATAGGGACAAGATGTATTCAACAGTAGGGGAGTCTAGTAACTGAGGTTACAATCTCAGTATATTCAGTTGTTTCTGCAGACCTTCCCTTCCATCATTCTGTCCAGTAGCAGGATCTGAATTGAACATGAATCAATGCCTGGAGTTGATCATAGATATAAGCTATTGGCAGCCACAAGAGCATGATGGAATTTTAGCCACTTAATTGAACAAAGAAGTACACTTTATGGTTATCACCATGTGATATCTTTTGTACATATCCCATAGTTGCCTCTTGAAGCAGACAGGCAGCATCCAACAACGTGTTTTGATTTTGGAACAGCTTCTGCACTGCTGGAAGTTCTGTAGAGATGGAAGTACCAACAGATTTACTGGATACACCTCGCAGCAGGGTTAAAACAACTACGGCAATTTTAGCTTCCCCATTACAAAATGGCTGAGAGGCCAGTATTCAACTTTGTCAAAATGAAACTCAGAGCATGTGAGGTCGAGTTCCTTATTTCCTATTTTCCCTTAGCTCTGCTCAGCCACTTCCTCCATCACCAGGGTAACAGCCCACCAGAGCTGCAAGGAGTATTGAACATTTTTATGGCTCTCTGGTCACTGCCCTTCAGCGGAGAGACAGTGACTTCAGGAGGCAGTGTGGATGCGAGGATGCCTTCAGCATTCACTGTATGGAAAATATGATGTTTATATTGGAATAAAGAGATAAGGAATGAATGCTGGGATTGCATTTATGCAAATCTCTTCAGGATGCCACAAACATCTTGCAGTCAGCCAATATGTGTGCATCAAAATGGCAAAATCCTGCACTGAGTTTCCAGTGATTTATTTTCAATTTTATATTAAAAGCATTTTCTTACTGTTTCACTGCGGGATATCTTACTATCTTCCCTTTCAGTTAGTCCTGACGGAGGGCCTCGGCCCGAAACGTCGACAGCTCTTCTCCCTATAGATGCTGCCCGGCCTGCTGTGTTCCACCAGCTTTTTGTGTGTGTTGTTTGAATTTCCAGCATCTGCAGATTTCCTCGTGTTTGCATTTTAATTCTGATTCCCATTCAGAGAACTCGATCAATGGCATCCTCTTGTGCCAAGTTGAGACCGACCTCAGGGTGGAGGAGCAACACCTTATATTCCATCTGGGTACCCTCCAACCTGATTGTAAGAATATTGAATTCTCCTTCCAGTAAACAAATCCCCCCCCCCCCCGCACCAAACAACTTCTCTATTCCCTACTCTGAACGTTCATTTCTGCTCACCAGCCTGTTATTGCTCCCAGGTCCCCTCCTTCCCTTTCTCCTGTTGACAACTCTCCGATTCTTTCATCTTCAGCCCTTGACCACCTATCAACTTCCAGCTCGCCTCTTACCCCTCACTTACCTTTTTATTCAGATATCTTCCCCCTCCCGCATCAGTAATGAAGAAGGCTCTTTGCCCAAAATGACGAACGGTCTACTCTTTTCCATAGATACTGCCTGTTGTGCTGAATTCCTTCAGCATTTTGCGTGTATTGCTTTGGATTTCCAGCATTTGCAAGCTTTCTTGTGTTTAAGTGTGGTAATTACCGTAACAATTATTTGGGTTCTGTTGAGATTGTACCTGGAATATGGTGTAAAATCCCGCTCTCCATACTAACACGGGTTATACAGACCAAAGAACAAACTGCCGGAAGAACCATGGACGTCCAGTGTAGTTTCTCCTTTGGCTCCTCCCACTTTCGCCAAACCAGGGGTGTAGCCACGGGCACCCGCATGGGTTCCAGTTATGCCTGCCTTTTTGTTGGCTTTGTGGAACAGTCCATGTTCCAAGCCTATACGGGTTTCCGTGTCCCTCTTTTCCTTCGCTGCTTCGACGACTGCATTGGGTCTGCCTCCTGCACGCATGCTGAGCTCGTTGACTTCATTAACTTTGCCTCCAACTTTCACCCTGCCCTCAAATTTACCTGGTCCATTTCCGACACCTCCCTCCCCTTCCTTGATCTTTCTGTCTCCATCTCTGGAGACGGCTTATCTGCTGATATTTAATATAGGCCTACAGACTCTCACAGCTACCTGGACTATTCCTCTTCCCAACTTGTCTCTTGCAAAAATGCTATCTCCTTCTCACAATTCTTCCGTCTCCGCCGCAACTGCTCTCAGGATGAGGATTTTCATTCCAGGACGAAGGAGATGTCTTCGTTTTTTAAACAAATGGGCTTCCTTTCTTCCACCATCAACTCTGCTGTCAAACGCATCTCTCCCATTTCCCGCACATCAGCCCTCACCCCATCCACCCACCACCCCACTCGGGATCGGGTTCTCCTCGTCCTCACCTACCACCCCACCAGCCTCCAGGTCCAACGTATAATTCTTCGTAACTTCCGCCACCTCCAACGGGATCCCACTACCAAGCACATCTTTCCTTCCTTCCCCCCTTTCTACTTTTCGCAGGGATTGCTCCCTACGCGACTCCCTTGTCCATTCGTACCCTCATCCCTTCCCGCCGATCTCCCTCATGGCATTTATCCTTATAAACGGAACAAGTGCTACACCTGCCCTTAGACTTCCTCCCTCACCACCATTCAGGGCACCAGACAGTCCTTCCAGGTGAGGCGACACTTCACCTGTGAGTCGGCTGGTGTGGTATACTGCGTCCGGTGCTCCCGGTGTGGCCTTTTATATATTGGGGAGACCCGACGCAGACTGGGAGACCATTTCGCTGAACACCTGTGCTCGGTCCGCCTGAGAAATCAGGATCTCCCAGTGGCCACACATTTTAATTCCACGTCCCATTCCCATTCTGATATGTCTATCCATGGCCTCCTCTACTGTCAAGATGGTTCCGGAGGATTGTAGGGTTGCAGATGTTGTTCCCTTTTCAGGGATAGCTCGGGAAATTATAAGCTAGTGAGTCTGACTTCAGTGGTTGGCATGTTGATGGAGAAGATCCTGAGAGGCAGTATTTATGAACATTTGGAGAGGTAAAATATGATTAGGAATAGTCAGCATGGCTTTGTCAAAAGCAGGTTGTGCCTTACGCGCCTGATTGAGTTTCTTTGAGAATGTGACTAAACATATTGACTAAAATAGAGCCGCAGATGTAGTATGTAAGGATTTTAGCAAAACATTTGATAAGGTACCCATGCAAGGCGTAATGAGGAAGTAAGATGGCATGGGATCCAAGGGGACATTGCTTTGTGGATCCAGAAGTGGCTTGCCCACAGGAGGCAAAGAGTGGTTGTAGACGGGTCATATTCTACATGGAGGCCGGTGACAGTGGTGTGCCTCAGGGATCTGTTCTGGGACACCTACTCTTTGTGATTTTTATAAATGACCTTGGTGAGGAATTAGAGGGATAGGTTAGCAAATGTGCTGATGACACAAAGGTTGGGTGTGTTATGGATAGTGTGGAGGGCTGTCAGAGGTTACAACGGGATTTGGATAGGATGCAAAACTGGGCTGAGAACTGGCAGATGGAGTTCAACCCAGATAAGTGCGAGGTGTTGCATTTTAGTAGGTCAAATATGATGGCAGAATTTAGCATTAATAGTAAGACTCTTGGCAGTGTGCTAGATCAGCGGGATCTTGGGATCCGAGTCCATAGGACACTCAAAGCGGCTACGCAGGTTGACTCTGTGGTTCAGAAGGCATGCGGTGGATTGGCCTTCATTAATCGTGGAATTGAATTTAGGAGCCTACAGCTAACGTTGCAGCTCTATAGGACCCTGGTCCGACCCACATGGAGTATTGTGCTAAATTCTGATCGCGTCACTATGGGAAGTACGTGGAAACCACAGAAAGGGTGTAGAGGAGATTTGCAAGGATGATGCTTGGATTGGGGAGCATGCCTTATGAGAATAGCTTGAGTGAACTCGGCCTTTTCTCCTTGGAGCGATGGAGGACGAGAGGTGCCCTGATAGACGTGTACAAGATAAAGAGAGGCCTTGATCGTGTGGATGGTCAGAGGCTTTTCCCCAGGGCTGAAACGGCGAGAACGAGAGAACATAGTTTTCAGGTGCTTGGAAGTGGGTACAGAAGAGATGTCAGGGGTAAGTTTTTTGCACAGAGTGGTGAGTGCGTGGAATGGGCTGCCGGCAGCGGTGGTGGACACGGAAACGATACGGTTATTTAAGAGACTCCTGCAGGGGGGCATGGAGCTTAGGAAAATAGAGGACTTTTGGTAAAGCCTAGGTCTTTCGAAGGTACTTGTTGGGCACAGCCTCGTGGGCCGAAGGGCCTGTATTGTGCTGTAACTTTTCTAATTTTCTATGTTTCTATGTGTTGCCTCATCAGGACTTCATAAATTCTCAACAGCACATCCTTCCTTTTATATTACAATCCTCCTGAATTGATTGCAAAGATCGCATTTGCCTTCTTCACCGCCGACTCGGACTGTAAATGAACCTGCAGGAAAACTACACAAGCACTCCCGCGTCTCTTCGCACCTTTTTAAAAAAATTACTTTCGGCCCAGCTTGTCCATTATTATTTCAGAGAAATTGCAGGGCAGGTAGACATATGGTACAAGTTATATTGTGAGGTTAAAGTCCTCCTTATCTTGCTGGCCACCGTTCATTTTGCTTATAACAACAGAATGGAAACCGTCCTTAAGCCTGGTTGCAGTGTTTTCCATTTTGTTAAACTCCTACCCAAGTGGGATGTCAGACTGTCCCGGGTTGTGAGGTTATGTTGTGCCTGCTTTACCAATCACACAGGAATTGCAGGCACAGTCCATGGTGGGCAGATTGGTTTCTATGATGTCCTCAGCTGTCCACAGCTCTCTGCAGTTCCTTGCACTTACGAGTAAAACAGGAGCCGTATGAACGCGTGAAGAATCATGTTGGGATGCTCTCTGTGGTAGGTTGATGAAATTTACTGAGGGATAGAGGTCACAATTCAAAGTTCCCGTTGTTTGTTCTATCTCTATCGTTCCATTCGGTTTTAATTTAGTATCTGTGCATTCCTGGAGGACCATCTGTGATTGTCATTGATCCTTTCTCCCACATGGTTCCATCAGCTTAGCCCATGCCGATTTTGTTCAAAATCTGTCCAGCTTGTATCTCTTCAAGTTAATGATACATATCAACCATCTTGTCCAACCTCTGTCATGTCTGTATCCCACCATCTCAATGATAGATATCAAACATCGTTTTCAGACTCTGTCCAGTCTGTATCCTACCACCTCAATATCAGCTATAGCTCTGTGCATTTTATTTGTCTCTGACAGTGTTCGAGCAGTTTCTGCACTGGCCTCCCGCAAGGTCCAAGGGAACAACTTGTCAGGCCCGGGGGATTTGTCCATTCTAATTCAGCAAGCACCTGTTCTGTAATCCGCATACAATCTATAGCAAAACTAACTTTTCCCGATTTCTATAGTCTCTGTATCTGTCTCCCAGTTAAATACAGGCAAACAAAAATCATTGAAGATCTACCCCATCCCTTTCGGTTCCTTGACTAGATAGCACAATGTTCTTTTTTGACAATTAATTGGGCACTACGAAACAGTACATGAGGCTCAATAAATTATTCCCCTGGCAAACTGTCTGTATCCGAGGGAATGTGCTCATTACAGTTGTTGTCTACAAAGTTCACAAGAGTGATTCTAGATTGAAAAGGTTTTATGTATGAGGAGCATTTGGTGTTTCTGGGCCTGATCTCAATGGAGGGGTGATGACTCTGGGAACAGGAACCTCGATGAAATCCTGAGGTCAGGATAGAGCGGATAGGGACCAGATGTATTCAACAGTAGGGGAGTCTAGTAACTGAGGTTACAATCTCAATATATTCAGTTGTTTCTGCAGACCTTCCCTTCCATCATTCTGTCCAGTAGCAGGATCTGAATTGAACATGAATCCATGCCTGGAGTTGATCATAGATATAAGCTATTGGCAGCCGCAAGAACAGGATGGAATTTTAGCCACTTAATTGAACAATGAAGTACACTTTATGGTTATCACCATGTGATATCTTTTGTAAATATCCGATAGTTGCCATTTGAAGCAGATAGGCCGCATGCAACAACGTGTTTTGATTCTGGAACAGCTTCTGCACTGCTGGAAGTTCTGTAGAGATGGAAATACCAACAGATTTACTGGATACACCTCGCAGCAGGAATTACTGGAATTTTAGCTTCCCCATTACAAAATGGCTGAGAGGCCAGTATTCATCTTTGTCATAATGAAACTCAGAGCATGTGAGGTCGAGTTCCTTATTTCCTATTTTCCCTTAGTTCTGCTCAGCCACTTCCTCCATCACCAGGGTAACAGCCCACCGGAGCTGCAAGGAGTATTGAACATTTTTATGGCTCTCTGGTCACTGTCCTTCAGTGGAGAGACAGTGACTTCAGGAGGCAGTGTGGATGCGAGGATGCCTTCAGCAATCACTGTCTGGAAAATATGATGTTTATATTGGAATAAAGAGATAACGAATGAATATTGGGATTGCATTTATGCAAATCTCTTCAGGATGCCACATACACCTTGCAGTCAGCCAATATGTGTGCATCAAAAAGGCAAAATCCTGCACTGAGTTTCCAGTGATTTATTTTCAATTTTATATTAAAAAGCATTTTCTTACTGTTTCACTACGGGATATCTTGCTATCTTTCCTTTCAGTTAGTCCTGACGAAGGGTCTCGGCCCGAAACGTCGACAGCTCTTCTCCCTTTAGATGCTGCCCGGCCTGCTGTGTTCCACCAGCACTTTGTGTGTGTTGTTTGAATTTCCAGCATCTGCAGATTTCCTTGTGTTTGCATTTTAATTCTGATTCCCATTCAGAGATCTCGATCAACGGCATCCTCTTGTGCCGAGATGAGACCGTCCTCAGGGTGGAGGAGCAACACCTTATATTCCATCTGGGTAGCCTCCAATCTGATGGCATGAGCATTGGCTTCTCTAACTTCCGTTAATGCCCCTCCTCCCCTTCTTACACTATCCCTGACATATTTAGTTGTTTGCCTTTTTTCCATCTCCCTCTGGTGTCCCCCCCCCCCCCCTTTCTTTCTCCCTTGGCCTCCCGAAACCATGATCCTTTCCCTTCTCCAGCTCGGTATCACTTTCACCAATCACCTTTCCAGCTCTTAGCTTCATCCCACCCCCTCCGGTCTTCTCCTATCATTTCGCAGTTCCCCCTCCCCTCACTACTTCTAAATCTCTTACTATCTTTCCTTTCAGTTAGTCCTGACGAAGGGTCTCGGCCCGAAACGTGGACAGTGCTTCTCCTTATAGATGCCACCTGGCCTGTTGTGCTCCACCAGCATTTTGTGTGTGCTGTTTGAATTTCCAGCATCTGCAGATTTCCTCGTGTTTCCGCAACATGAAAGCCAGGACATCAACAGGATCCGGGACAGCTTCTTCCACCTGCTATGAGAATGATTAATTCATGCTGACAAAATCGTATTTTATGTTCTATTGTTGAACATACTATTTATTATAAAGTACTGTAAATTGCACATTGCGTATTTAGACGGAAACGTAAAGATTTTTACTCATGTATATGAAGGATGTAAGTGTAACTATCTTGGTCAACCATTGTCCAGCCTGATTCCCACCACCTCAAAGATATATATATACACCATCTTGGTCAACATCTGTCCAGCCTGTATCCCATCAACGATTATATATCAACAATCTCTCTTCTGCCGTTGTCTTCATTATGACGTATTTTTGACTCACTGAGTTGATACTGAAATCGGTGTTTGTTACCTGGAACTACCGGAGGGTTTATTGAATACAGCACGTAGTAAGTTAAAGACAGCCATTGCGATTTTAGCTTCAAAGTTAAAATGTCTGCTGTATTAATCGTTGTCGGAAGGAGGGTTGGAAGCAGAGAATACAGATTGTTAGTGGGGTGGGATGGATGTTGTGAGCATTGACTGCATTATCCCTGTATTGGATTGAAGAGAAAACTAATGAGTATTGGTATTACATTTGTGCTAATTTGTTCTGACCGTCACAAATACGTGTAACCAGTTAATAGTTGTGCATCATTTAAAGTAAAAAGAGAAAATGGTGGAAATCTTCAGCAGATCGGGCAGCGACTTGGACAGTCCCGGTTCAGATACTGGGTCTTCCACAGTTTCTCTTCCCACACATCCAATCTGATGTACCGAGTTTCCAATACATGACTTTCAATTTTACATTTAAAATGTTTTATTCCTATTAGCCTGCAGGAAATGTGACGGGCAATTGTGCTGGGCAAGATCTCATTTAACAATAGCACAATGATAAAATGTGTTCAGTTTATCTGGTGGAGACAATGGGTAACATTATACCCGCCTGCTGTTGCCCCGCGCCCAGGTTTTCCAGCCCGATCTCTGGCCCAGTCAAAGGTTCATCAGGTCTCCGTTCTGACACAGGTTGATGTCGGAGTGTTGGTGTTTGAAGTCTGAATGGCCGAGACACTGCAGCATATTACTGGCAACAAGGAGTCCTGGGCGAGTTGCTGCTTGAGCTGTAACCCTGGGAAACACTGGGCCTATGTAGCTGTCAGTATCGGGGATTTGACCCAGGTCAATACTTCCACAGATGGGGGCTGGATGTTCCTCCTTTCACAATGAATCAAAAGCCTCGGGGTGCTGGGCATTGGCTATGGGGGAATTTCTGATTACACCACGCAGTGTGAGATGCAGGGACGATGTGTGAGGATTCGGGGGTCGGTGAGTGGCAGATTCAGCTGTGTGACCCTGTGAGGTTAGGTCCTGAGAAATCACAGTTTTAGATCCAAGTACAATGGACCCGGGGTTCAAGATGCCCAGGTTAATGAGGTGTTGAGCCAGTATTTCTGTTCTGGGCTCAGATGTTTGTTTCGGGAGTTTCTTTGGAAGAAATGACTGCTATACCGAGGAGAGGATGAGTTACCATCCCATCCCTCACAGTGAGAGGCTGTGAGTAAACGGGCTGTACCGTGTTTGCAACAGTAGAAATAGACCCTGAGTTTGGTGTTCAAACTGTGTTTGGAAATCCCCCCTCATTGTCTCCTGTCTGTCAATCGTTGGAAATGAAGCTGATGTGTTCAGTACAACTGTGGCTCACGTGGTTCACAAGAGTAATCTCAGGAACGAGAGGGTTTCTGTACGAGGGTGATTGATAAGTCCGTGGCCTATGGTGGAAGGAGATGAGTTATTAACTTCAAACTTTATGTATAATCACTCAAAGAGTTGATCTGAATGTGCATGTAACCAGAGCTGTATAACTCGTCTCCTTCTACCTTAGGCCATGAACTTATCAATCACTCTTACTGTCGACCAACTCTGGAGGTCCAAGTTGTCGAATTCTGCAAAGAAGGGATCCGTTTGCTCCACGACCGCTGGACTAAGCGTGTAAATGTAGGCGGGGACTATGTTGAAAAATAAACGTGCTGGGTTTTCTAAAATGGACTCCTTCTGCCTTGGGCCACGAACGTATCAACCACCGCTCGTATGACAAGCATTTGATGACTCTGAGCTTGTACTCTATTGAGTTCAGAAGTACAGAGGTGGACGGGATCTTATTTAAACCCACAGAATACTGAATAGCCTGGAGACAGTGGACACGTGGAGGATGTTTCCATCAGACGGAGAGTCTGGGGTCTGAGAGGACAGCCTCGGAATAATCAAGCTTCCCTTTAAAACTGAGAGAAACTTCTCCAGCCAAAGAGTGGTCGATCTGTGGAGTTTGTTGCAACAGATGGTGATTGGGGCTGTCACTGGATATATTTCCGGCAGAGGTTAATATATTATTGATCGCTAACTATTGTCATTTTTTGTTAGCCAGAACTATTAGAGGATTATTGAATACAGCATGTTAAAAGCAGACTTTACAATTTTAGATTCTTCATTTCAAAATGGCTGCAGTGTTAACCTTTTTCAAAATTATACTCACAGCATACGATGTTGAGTTTGTTATTTCCCTTTTCGGTGAGCCACTTCCTCCGTTTCCAGGGTAACGGCCCAGCAGAGCTGCAAGAAGAGTTGCACATTTTTTTTTATCGCTCTGTGGTCACCGCCTCTCAGCGTAGAGACAGTGGCCTCGGGAGCAAATGTAACAGAGTGATAGTGGGAGGAAAGGATGCTGTGAGCATTGACTGTGTGGGATGTGTTACACCAGGGTCAGAATGAACTCAGAACTAATAAATTGTTTGGGGTGGGGTGGCATTTACAGTTCAGGGTGGCAATCTGTTACTATCTGTGCATTAAAATGAAGAGGGAGTAAATACTACAGTTGCAGGACATTTAAAGTAAGGAAGGGAAAATACTGGAGACGCTTAGCAGATCGGCAGCATCTTGGAATGTCTCAGTTCTGGAACTGGGTCTTCCACCATTTGTCCTTTCAGAGACGTAGTCTGATGTACTGAGCTCCCAGCATTTTCTACTTTATAATTTTACATTTTGTTCCTGCTACACTGCAGGAAACATGGCAGCCCGCTCTGCTGTGCAAGATCCCACACAGCGGTGACATAGAGATCAAATGTGCTCGGTTTAGCTGCTGGGGTCAGGCTGAAGTGTATCCGCATCCTCTATACAGACCGGTGAACCAGCCTGAGCACCGGCCCCGGCAGAGGGTCATTAGGTTCCAATTCCACCTTAGTTTGTGAATCGGAAATGGCAGGAACTCCACGGCAAATTGCCGGCACCAAGGCGTCTTTGTATGGGTGATAATATTGGGCTGGTGACTCTGATGATATGGAATTGGCAGTATACGGGCTACAGTCCAGGTTGGTAATTCTGCAGCTGGGGTCGGAATTTTCTCAGTCTGCAGTGAAGTTGAAATCCCGGGCGGTTGGGCATTGCTTATGGGGAAATCACAGTCAACACTGTCCAATAGGATATCATATCTGTCAAGTATTTTGGAGATTATTTAAGAATGACCTAGGCGTTAGGTGAAGTTGGGCAGTGATGTTGTTCATCTGAACTTTGGTAAAGTCTGTAACAAGATCCTGCATGGCAGCTGATCGGGGAGGTTCGGTCACGTGGGATTCACAGGGGGTTGGCGAGGTGGATTCACACCGGGCTAGAGAACAAGAAGGAGAGGGGGATGAATGTAGATGGTTCTAACGAATGGAGGCCTGTGACGAGTGGGATGTGAGTGTCAGTGTTGAGATCTCTGTAATTTACTATTCATGCCATTGAGTTGTATATGAATGTACATGGCTACACAGCGTATTATGTCCCGTTGTGTTCACCCTACTGTAGTAAATATATTATCAAGCTGGAGAGGATGCAGAAGAGATTGCTGAAGATGTTTCCTGGACTAGAGGGCCGAGTCATAGGAAGCATTTGGCTGAGCTGGATCTTTAGTCCAGATGAGAATGAGGGTGACATTGTCGGAGTTCATGAAATCAAGATGGAATATAAATAATGAGGTTGGTCGTGGCATTTTCCCCAGGATTCAAGATTCAAAAATGTTTGATGTCATTCTAGTACACAAGTGTAAAAGAGAACAAAATAATTGATACTCTGGATCCAAAGCAAGACAGAAAAAAAAATAATGATAGAGACCACAATAATAAACAAAACACAATACATAATGTATGATAGTTTAAAACGATTGATTGTCTGTCCATAAAGTGACGTTAATCACAGGGGTGTCTGGACATATGAGACTGACATTGATACTTCTTCTGCATGTGCCTTGCACGTTACACGCTTGGGAGATCATGGCTCTCCACATCCGATGACTCCTCACAGCGTCAATGATATCCCGCACACATAGATCTGTTAGTTCTTTCACAGTGTCCATATATTTTCTTCTTTGTCTTCCTCTTCCACGTTTCCAGGCATAGGGCCTTGCAATGTAAGGCATTCTATTTCTCCCTTTCCGATGACATGGTCCAGGAATTTAAGTTTCCTCTCATTTAATTTTCTCATTAAAGATCTTTTTGCATGAGCACGTTGGGTTACCGTCTCATTAGTTACCCTATCTCTGTATGATATTTTCAGCATTCTGCTAAAAATAAAACACACATTTCTGTTGCTTCTAAATTTTTTTGGAGTTCAGGTGTTACAGTCCATGTTTCGGAAACATACAGCAAGATTGACCAGATGTAACACTTTAGTAGCCTAAGACTTGTTTTCATAGAAATGTGTCTGTTGGTAAAAATGGGTTTCATTTTTTGGAAACACGAGTGAATCTACAGATGCTGGAAATAAATAAAAACACAAAATGCTGGCGGAACTCAGCAGACCAGACAGCATCTATGGGAGGAGGTAGAATGATGAAGGGTTTCGGCCCGAAACGTCGTCACTACCTCCTCCCATAGATGCTGTCTGGCCTGCTGAGTTCTGCCAGCATTTTGTATATTTATTCATTTTTTGGACGTTGGTTTTGGCAATTCTTCTTTTTATTTCTACTTTACTTCTAGCATCTTGTGATATAAAGCTACCAAGGTAATTAAAGCCGATCTTTTGTTCAATCTCTTGGTTACCGATGGACAATTGGCAGTTGGGAGTATCCTGCCCTTTTTATATTTCCATATATGTGTTTTTTTTTACCGTTGATGGTTAGACCAAAATCTGCACTTGTTTGTACTAATTTGTCTTGGAGGATTTGTAAGTCTTCTGCAGCACTTGCTATTAGGGGGATAACGTCTGCATATCTTATATTGTTGATGCAAACACCTCCAATTTTTATCCCATCTAGGTCTTCTATTTCTCTGAGAATCATTTCAGTACAGATATTAAATAATTCCGGTGAGCCAACGCATCTCTAACTCCCCTTTGAATTTTAGTCTAACTGCTTATATTATCATCAATTTTTACAGCCACTCTTTGATTCCAATATAAATTTTGAATAAGTTACTGGTCCCTTCCGTCAATGTTTAGTTAAGTGAGAATTTGAAATCGTTTTTCATGTTACACTTTGTCGAATGCTTTAGTGAAATCAATAAAAAATAAAAAGACATCATTTTGACACTCAATTGCCCTTTCTGAAAGCGTTCGTAGTATGAGAATTGCGTTCCTTGTTCCTCTATCCTCCATAAGCCCATATTGCAGTTCAGAAGTTTCTGGCCTTAACTTGTTTTTAATTCGACTCAGAACAATTATCAAAAAAATCTTTATTATGTGACTCATCAGACTGATTGTTCTATAATTTTCGCAGTCAATAGTTCCAGGAATTTTAGGCAGAATTATAAATACTGATTTCAAGAGATCGTCAGGCAATACACCAGACTCATATATGCCATTAAACTCTTCAAAATGAATATCTATGCCCAGATGTTCTGGGGCTTGTATCATTTCCACTGAAATTTCATCAGGTCCAGAGACATGGTCAACTTTTGCCCCTTTTCCACTTAACTCTCACATGGTTTGCTTGCTCACCAGTGTGGAATAGACCTTCACATACTCCTTTCATAGGATTTATCTTATCACCAATGTTTTCCAAATTTAGCCCATTCTCTGAACTTCCACACACTTCTTTATGTTTGAGCAAGTCATTAATTCTATCTTCAGGACCCTTCATTCTATTAGTTTTTAGTTTAACAGCTGCAAGTGATCCCTCTTTGTCAAAACAACACTTTTGGTTCTGTCTCTCCAAATCACCTCCTTGAATAACATCAGCGAGTTGTTTACCTTCAAATTCCAAAACAAACTGTAATTGATTCACAGGCACCTTGTTAACAAGCCAGTTTTCCTTCAGCCTGGTTACTGCTTCTAAAACCAATCCAGACATTAAATTTTCTTTATTCAATTTAGGAACAACACCTTTCCCTTCTCCTTCAATAATATTCACATCACCAGCGTTCCTCTCCTCACTAACTTTTAACACACCTTCTAATACAAACAACAGAGAATTCTCACTTTCCACTGGTACCAACGTTAATCCTTTCTTCAGTAAACCAAGTCCATCTTATCCAAAAGGACGGCATTCCTTTTCAACTAAATCAGATACCTCAGACTTTTTCTGAGCTTCAACAGTAGGTTCAGTATCCTGTGACTCCACAGGTACTTCAACAACCTGAACACAAGCAAACGGGACATCTGCCTCTTCTAGGCTTCCAATACCAGTCCCCTTTTCAAATTTTAAGTTACCCTGATCCTCCCAGTTACTTTCTGGGCATCTCCCATCCGGAGTAAACTCAACCCTGCGGGTTAAAGCAACTTCATCTGCTAACCCAGCAGACTCCTTCAAAGTAATGACATCCTTTTCATCTAGGACTGCCCTTATATCATTATCGGGAACACATTTAAATTTTTCAACTTCTTCAAACAGTTCTGTCAAGCCAGACAGATCATCTGTGTCCAACCCTGGACCTTCTAACTGCCTCATCTGTTTCTCATCCTTACTCTGTGCCTCTATAAATTCCCTCTTGGCTAAGGGTAAATCTACCTCCTCTCCTTTACCTTCTTTCACCTCCCTGTTCTCCGCTTTACCATCCCCTAACCCCTCTAGATACAGGGTAGGTAAAAAAGTCTCAGCCAAATCAACAGTGGACTCATTTAAACTGTCTTCTTTCTCATCCGCCTTTCTCGACATGCTGCGAGTAATTGCGCATGCGGGATAGATCTTTGAATCCAGGGGTGTGTCCTCAGCACTCACAGGCTTGCTTGTCAGTTTCACTGCTGAACACACGTCACCACCTGCTAAATCATTACCAAGAAGGACGTCCACGCCGTCTCTCGGTAATTCTGACCGCACCCCTACTTCAACAGGTCCAGATACCAGGTCAAATTTTAAAATGATCCTGTGCAAAGGTACAGCTTCTGTCCCTTTTCCTATGCCTCTTAATACCACCTCTCCAGTTTCAGGACCGAAACCTAGCACCTTACTTAGGATCAATGACTGATCAGCCCCAGTATCCATCCAGATTCTCACTGGAACTGGAGTTTCTCCTTCTTTCACAGACACCGTCCCTTCCAAAATAAATTTCTGACGGCCCTCTCGTACTCTATCTACCTTTGCCTTCCTCGTTGATCTGCTGATCGACTCAATGCAACCTGTAGGGATTGCTGTTTTCCCTTTTCCTGTCTCCTTCTTCGGAGCAAAGCACTTAGATGCAATATGACCAACCTTTCCACAAGTATAACAGGTCAAGCCAGGAACCTTCCTGCCAGCTTGCTTGTCCTCCTCCTTACCTTTACCACTAGCTCACAGCTTATTCTCTACCTTAGTCGGTGGACTTTCTCTACCGTCTCTACTGCCTTTCCGGTAACTCTTATTTGGGGGAAACTTTGTCTTGTGGGTTAGGGCATATTCATCTGCTAACCTGGCAAATTCCGTTATAGACGTATTCGACTTCTCGTTCAGATACGTCCGGATATTATCCGAAACACAACCTTTAAATTCTTAAATCAGAATTAACTCTCTTAAACGATAGAAATCCTCCTCCACCCTTTCTGCAGCGCACCAGCGATCCAAGAGCACACCCTTATCATAGGCAAACTCTGCATACGTCTGATTCCAGTTTCTTTAAATCTCTGAACTTTTGTCTATACGTTTCAGGTACTAACTCGTAGGCCCGAAGGATAGCCTGTTTTACTTCCTCATAATCCTCAGACTCTTCCATGGACAATGCCGCATATGCCCGTTGAGCCTTTCCTTTTAATACACTTTGTAACAACGCCACCCATTGATCTCTGGGCCACTTCTGATTCACGGCCACCTTTTCAAAATGCAAGAAGTAACTATCAACGTCCGTCTCCTCGAACGGAGGTACTAACCTAAACACCCTACTAACATTAAACTTCTCCGCTCGGTCTGCCCCGCTACCCACATGTTGTCATCTCTCCCTCTCGAACTGCCGTTGTTTCTCTTCCTCCTCCATCCTCCTTTCAGCTTCCTCTTTCCTCCTTTCAGCTTTCCTTTCTTCCTCCTCTGCTTCCAGCTGCCTCATCTGAAGTTCATGCTGCCTCTGCTTCTCCTTCTCAACCGACTCAGCTCTTTCTTTCTCCCTTTTCGCCTCCAACTCCTTTAGCAGGATCTCATACTCCATTTTCCTCTTCTCCATCTCCAACCTTATTTTTTCCATCTCTAACTGAGCCGCCCCATCGACTGGTTTCTTCCCAGGTAACAGGTTCAATGCATTAAGCGCTATGGCCCTCTGTATCTCCCACTTTCTCATCGACGATTTCACCGCCGAGAGATTTAATCGTCTCGCAACACTCACCAATTCCACCTTCCTGGCATTCTCCAATGCCCCCATAGTCGGGTTCTTTATAAATTTGTCTATGTCCATCTCTGCTGGTTCCCGTCTGGTTACCCACGCAACCAGATCAGATAGTGGACTTATAACCGAATTCTCTGGCCACGCAATTTTGGAATCAAATCCCGGACGAGCCCCCAATTTGATACGTACCCCGTAACTGGGTGTCTAACCAGCAGAGAAAGAAGTATCCGTTGGAGTCTGGTGCTACTATTTTCAAACAGTGTTTATTAGTTAAAATACACAAATCAATATCAATAATGCAAATATATAGATAATACACGTTAGCAATACTAAACCGAAAAGTGTGGGTATAATAATAATAATCAATAATAAACAAGCTCTATCAATGTCTAGGGGATAATGAATTGTCATATGTGAATATAACGTACAGTTCAGCTCATACTTGCTGAGGTAGATGTTGGTCGTTGTGTTGTAATTGTTGGAGAGAGAGAGAGAGAGAGAGAGAGAGAGAGAGAGAGAGAGAGAGAGAGAGAGAGAGAGAGAGAGAGAGAGAGAGAGAGAGAGAGAGAGAGAGAGAGAGAGAGAGAGAGCGAGAGAGCGAGCAAGATGTAGCAGCTACAGGCAGGCAAACCTTCCTTTACGTTCTTGATCCGTCGATGTGTTGTGGCCATTCAGATATGACCCCTCTGTCCTTCAGCTAGACCGTTCTTCTGTGGTGGACTCGTCACTCTGGCATGAGTGGACACACACACAAGCCCCCACCGGCCCTGCTATAACACCGTGAGTTAAACTGACCGATGGCTTTGTTCGGTCTCCGATGCCCCACAACTTCACGTGGGTTCCAACACTCAAGCAGTGCTCAATAGTGTGTCTCCTGGTGTGTCTGAAGGGAGTCTCCCCAGACCTCACTTTTATCCCTTCTCACGGGGTCTCAGTTGTCCATCAATTTTGAATGGCTGTGTCCATCAAACCAGCCCACTCCGGCTGTCCACTGAGGAATTTTAATGAACAGAATGGTACAAGGTGAACAACCCTCTCAGAAGCCATAAGTCTTTCAGAAGTCATAATATGGTGGATCAACAAGTCTCACTCCTCTGCTTTATCTCTCTCTTATCTGTAGCAGATGTTCCAATTCCAGCATGTTTTCTCTTACATCTCTCTCTCTCATTAGCAGCATAGCAACAGTAACGGTTTGTGATTCTCCAAAGGGGGGGGGGGGTACATGGGCAACTCTGCACCCTTCTGCCCATCAGAGCTGTTCATCCTTCGTAACACTGGCAAGTCCACATCTGACATGTGGAGGGTGTTTAAAGTCCATCTGCACGGAGTATAGGACGCGTATATTGCAGTATGACGAAATGACATGATTGGCAGCGTCAGAGAACCTTAAATATCGTGAGAAGTGATGAATTTAGTCAAGCAGGAAAAGGAAAAGTATGTAAAGCTCAGGAAGGTCGAATCAAACAGAGCCCTCGAGAATGTGTATGAGGTCCTTAATGAGTAACTTACATCGGTATTTACCAAGGAGAAAGACAAGGAAGATAGGGAGATCAGTGCGGAGAGTTCAAGTATACACAGGCATTTTGAAGTAAGGGAGGAGACAGTGTTGGGTCTCTTAGAATGCATTAAGGCGTATAAGTCTCGAGGCCCTGATGGGATATTCCCCACGTTACAGAGAGAGGCAAGTGAAGAGATTGCTGGGGCCTTGACCAATATACTTGTGACCTGCCTAGCCACAAGCAAACCCCTGGAGAACTGGCTAGTACCTCATATTGATCCGTCATTCAAGACGTGATCCAGGGAATAATCCTGATGAGCATTGAAACTGCCGAGAGACAGTCGGATATGAACCAAGTGCTGATAAATCGGACCAGTGTAGAGAGTGAGTGGATGGTCAGAACAGGTAAGGCCTGCCAAAGGCTGTTCCCGTGCTGTGTGATCCACCACTCCGAACACGCTGAATTAAAGATGGTGGCACCACAAGGCATTGATTTCAAAACTACACACCCCTCTCCAATTTGAAATAAACCAGACTGAACCCCTTTGTCACCACTGCGAATATCTGTTTCTGTCAAGGTAACATACAGATTGGACACGTCAGCTAAACAACTGGCAATTGATGACGTTCCTTTGTCTTCATCGATTAATGTTGCTTCCTTACAGCAAAACTAACCCTCTGACTGTGTCAGAATCAGTGATTTAAACCTGCCCCAAAATTCAGATGTTCAGACCTGGAGTCCAGCAGCAGGTAAGGACAGGGTCATAGGGGAAATGCTATGTTGCTTTATTACGCCCAGTGGTCGCCCTCGTAATGCTATTGCTTCTATCAGTTCAATATTGTCCTTAGGGTTGCGTGGATTAACGAATATGTGTGTTTTATTCTGTTTCTGTGTTTTGTTTTTTCACAAAGACTTTATATATCTAGAAGTGATATTTAGGATAAAAATTCCTGTAATAAATCTCACTGACAGTTGATAAAAGTATGGAAGTCTACACTCAGAGAGCACGTTTTTATGTACCCCTGTACCTAATGATGTGACACTGAGTGAATGCTCGGGGTTTACTGCGGCTGCACCCCGTCCACATTCTATGTTAGGTGCTCAGTGACGCTCTCTTGCACTCCGCTGTTGGAGTGCGTGGTTATTTGAGTTCTTGCCGCTTTACTGTCGGATTTAGTCAGTCTGGCCAATGTCACTGAGCTCTCTCATTAACGCGGCCTTTAGAACCGCTGTTCACCGGATTTTCCTTTGGTTTGTTTCCGGACCATTCTCAGTAAACCGAGAGATTTATTCTTGAGAATCCAAGCTGCTGATCAGTTTCCGTAACACTCAGACCACCCGGTCTGGCACCAGCCATCACTCCACGGTCAACGTCACTTACATCACATTTATTTCCTCTTCAGATGTTTGGCCTGAATAATAACTGAACCCGTTGACCATATCTGCATGTGTTTGTGCTTTGAGTTGCAAGCAGATGATGAACAGATTCGTATTAATGAGCTGGTATAGAGTTGTACCTAACAAAGAGGCCATTTAGTGCATTTCCCATTTAGGCAAACCCTCACCCATCTCGAATATGAACACGGATGAGATCTGGGCCTGATTGTTGATGATTTGCATGTTTGTAACAACAGCCTGTCGCTGGCAAGGCAGTGCACAATACACTGTTATAAGGTGGGGGTAACATGGAGAGAGAGACCCGTCACTGTTCCCTCTAAACCGCACGTCTGCATAACCAAAATGCTCCCACGAATGGAGCCTTTGTTGCAGCGCAGATGGAATTAAACACTGCCGGATAAACGTTTATGAAACCTGAAAGTTTTTCTTTGTTGTACTGCATTTTTATCCTGTACTTTAATTAGTAATTAAAATCAAAAGAATGGTTTTTTTTACTCTTGTCTGTCTTCATCCTAAAATATTCATGGATGAATTTTACAAAAGAGGACACATCTACGATGTTGTGCCTTTCTCAGTCCGTGTGAAAATTTCCGGCTCAGAGCAATGGTTGATCCATGTAGCTGCAAAAATAGTAATTAGAGGGAACATTGGAGACGACCCACGTAACATGCTATGCATATTAATGACGATTGAATATGATACATTATCGTGCTTCCTGTTATAGAGGAGATGTTAAAAGTCAAGAGAGTGGACAAAACAGTTTCACCGGGAGCCTCTCTGGTATCCAGGATATAGTAATGAATAACGCAAGAAAAATTAATAATAATTTCGCCTTGTCCGTGGGAGCGTACTGTGAGGCAAAGACGCTCGTGCTTAACAATATAGAACTAATATTGAGCAGCGAATAACTAGACGGTCCATTTACTATAAATTCAAGAGCTTTTCGTTTTCGTTTCTCGAAAGATCACTATTAATGCCCCGATAATCACTTTTACTACCTTTTCAGAACACTGTGTGTAGTACCCCCCCCCCCCCATTATAGGTATGAGCAAGGATGAGATCTGGGCCAAATTGCGCAATTAAGCGTTCAGCATATCAAGCATCATCCTGGATAATCCCAGTTCTGATACTGGGTCTTCCACAGTGTCTTTTCTTTATAAGAGGACGCAGGAATATGGCATTGGGGCGAAAAAAAAATCAGCCATGATTGAATGATGGAGGAGACTCGATGGACTGAATCACTTCATTCTGCTCTGATATCTTATCATGACTGAATGATGAGTCCTTCGTATCCCGTATCAGGATTTGTGACGTGTGAGGGACAATTACAGATTTGTTCCATGAGATTCTTTTATTTGTCTTCAGCGTTTAAATTTCAGTGAGATTCGCTTTTGAAAAAATTGAGCAGAAATATTTTTTTCTCCTTTGTATTGTTAATGTGCTTCATTATCTCTCTGGTTAAAGTTAGACCTGCGGTGAGAGATTTATTGGAAGAAAAGCCCACAGCTGGAAAGAAGCCACGACTGAGAACGAGAGAACAGCGACAAGTGAACCAGCCCGAGGACTGAGAGTACCAACTGAAGAGAACCCTCTGACTCAGAGTTTTCATTGATTCAGTCAGGAGAAAGTTTGGTGAGTCTCATTCACTCGAACACTGGTCCTGTAAACATTACATATCTTTACAAAGGAAGGTACGAAATAGGTGGGATGCCTCGGTCAGACCAAGTTGCAATCACTCCAGGTCCGGTAATGTGCTTTCAGAAGCCCAGCTCTTTACAGTCACTCACATTCTCTGAGTGTTTGCTCATTTGAAGGTGCTGCATCATCTGAAGAAGCTTTTGGTTAGTTCTGATGTTTCCTTGTTACGTTATAATCATCTTATAATGCGTTGACAATTTCCTCCCTTTATAAGAAGCCCCAAGTGTGTCGTGTTGTAGTGATTGTATAAATGTGGAGTTACCATGAACTGCAGCAAAATGCCCTTGATCCCATTGGCTATTGCAATCTGCAGTGGTATACTTACCCTCGAATATATCGTCGCGCAGGCCTCTGCAGATAACAGACCATTTATAAAGCAAAATATCCCAACACTGCATTTTATTCAGCCCTCACAAGCACATGGCAACCCATAATTTACATTGACATACCTTGGCCTCATCAAGTACTTTTCTGCTAATTACATTGTCAGAACCTGTGAACGTGACATTAGCAGAGGTGGAAATTCAAAGTTATGTTCCCATGGATGTTGTGCATGGGACTTCAGCAAAGCCTTTGACAAGGTGTCACATGGCAGCTTGGTCTCGATTATCAAGTCCCATGCTGTCCAGAGAGAGCAAATTGGATTTATTCAAAATTAGCTTCAAGGTAGCAAGCAAAGAGTGCTCGTTGAAGGTTTCTTCTCGCAATAGAGGCGAGTAATTAGCGATGTGCCGTGAGGCTACAAATTGGGACCTTTGATATTCGTTATTTTGTAGCAATGATTTGGATGCGGTTGCACAAGGATTACTTGACTGGTAAGTTCGCAGAACGCACAACATTAGTAGTTTTGTTCACAGAGAAGATTATCGTAGCATCTAGGGGATCTAAATGGACAGGGGCTGGTAAAGAGATTGCAAACCCAATCTGATCAGCAGCGGATTCATGCAGATGTTGGGGATCATGTGGAGGAAACAGCCAGAGGAAGTGGATGAGGCAAGTGCAGTTGCATAATTCAAAAAGCAGTTGGGGTGAGTAGATGGAGTGAAGAGGCCAGAAGGGAGATGGCCCCATCACAGGAAATTGTGACCATCTCAGTGGGCACTGTAGTTGGCATTATCTCGTGGGGCTGAACGCTCTGAATTTGCATTTTATTGCTCTGTGACTCTGTCAGCAGATGCGCCAGGTATCAGTGGACAGATATGGTGTGGAAGTGGTTACTAACAGGGAATGTTTGGTCCCCATGCCAAATGCTACAGGGGATGGAAATACTGACATATTTGCAAAGTAGTCGTACTCTCCGACTCACTGTCTGCTTGTTGTGAAATTTAGACCCTCACCAGCAGGTGGCGCTGTCCTGCAGAGCGACCAAAGAGTAAACAAGACGACGACAATCAACAATCGCCAGTCAGAATCAGAATGGCCAAAGGTATGATCACAGGGATCTTTGAATTAAACTTTTATCGCGTTTGTACACAATAGTTGAGATGAAAAAAACTGACACAGGTGTTAACAGGGCATAGAAAAGTTTCGTCAAGCAGTGTCATTTATCCCACTGGTAAAGCGGCCTTGAGTAATTGATCAACCCAACAGTTCCAGCGCAGGGACCTGACACCAGTAATGGTCGAATCACTCCGCTCATCATACAAAGCTTCAGCTGAGTGAAAGGAGCAGGGGCTCCTGAATCAGGTGGTCGTGAGTGAAACACAGACAGGAATGTGACAGCGATCTTGTCGTTTAGATAGATAGATAGATAGATAGATAGATAGATAGATAGATAGATAGATAGATAGATACTTTATTCATCCCCATGGGGAAATTCAACATTTTCTCCAATGTCCCATACACATGAATGTTCAGGGTCAGGGTCCATTTCACCTCCAGACAAGCCCTGATATGTAAGACATCCTCAACATTCATTTATAAATTCTCACCTAGATGGGGTCAGTTGTGCTGTGAGGATTACATTCCTTGACTTCTCTAGTGCCTTTAATACCATCCAGCCCAAGATCTTAAGGCATAAACTAACGGAGATGGGAGTAGACTCTCACATGGTGGATTGGATAGTGGATTACTTGACAGATAGACCTCAGTATGTGCGGTTGGGAGACTGTAAGTCTGACACGGTGGTCAGCAGCACAGGAGCGCCGCAGGGAACCGTACTCTCTCCGGTCCTGTTCACCCTGTACACATCAGACTTCCAATATAACTCGGAGTCCTGCCATGTGCAGAAGTTCGCTGATGACACGGCCATAGTGGGGTGTGTCAGGAATGGACAGGAGGAGGAGTATAGGAAACTGATACAGGACTTTGTGATATGGTGCAACTCAAACTACCTGCGTCTCAATATCACCAAGACCAAGGAGATGGTAGTGGACTTCAGGAGATCTAGGCCTCATATGGAGCCAGTGACCATTAATGGAGAATGTGTGGAGCAGGTTAAGACCTACAAGTATCTGGGAGTACAGTTAGACGAGAAGCTAGACTGGACTGCCAACACAGATGCCTTGTGCAGGAAGGCACAGAGTCGACTGTACTTCCTTAGAAGGTTGGCGTCATTCAATGTCTGTAGTGAGATGCGGAAGATGTTCTATAGGTCAGTTGTTGAGAGCGCCCTCTTCTTTGTGGTGGCGTGTTGGGGAGGAAGCATTAAGAAGAGAGACGCCTCACGTCTTAACAAGCTGGTAAGGAAGGCGGGCTCTGTCTTGGGCAAAGTACTGGAGAGTTTAACATCGGTAGCTGAGAGAAGGGCGCTGAGTAGGCTACGGTCAATTATGGAAAACCCTGAACATCCTCTACATAGCACCATCCTGAGACATTGAAGCAGTTTCAGCGGCAGGTTACTGTCGATGCAATGCTCCTCAGACAGGATGAAGAGGTCAATACTCCCCAATGCCATTAGGCTTTACAATTCAACCGCCAGGACTTAAGAACTTTTTAAAAACTATCATTAATGCCTTTTGAGAAAGTGATTTAGATGAATATCATATTATTACTGAGTTAAGTATTGTATGTAATTAGTTTTGATACAACAAGTGTATGGGACATTGGAAAAAAAAATGTTGAATTTCCCCATGGGGATGAATAAAGTATCTATCTATCTATCTATCTATCTATCTATCTATCTATCTATCTATCTATCTATCTATCTATCTATCTATCTATCTATCTATCTATCTATGATAACATAGCATTTCAGGTTTTGGAAGGAAAGCTACCTGGTTTTTCTTGCCTGCTACGCAAAGGAGGAGGGGTGTCACCGAAATCTGTTTTCTGTTGCGGAGCGGAGATCATTGCCGGTGCTGGGAATGGCTGAGGATCAGGAGGCAGCTCATTGTAGATACATTTGTGATCTGCTTCGGAGTTTTAATACCCCGGTGAATGTATGGGCTGTGAAGAAATGGTGAACCTGAGTTTCTAAATATTTCCCTCTTGATATGATCTGCTACCTGAATTTAAATTCCCAGGATCTTGGCTGGGAAACCCGGCATAACCAATGACCAAATGTCTGTGTCACCTGTAGACAATGTGATTGTGCTCAAATCTGAGATTCCAGCTGGAATAAAAACGATACTCCTGCCTGGAAACGGGTCATTCAGCCCATATAATTCATGCTGATCTAGATGTCCCATTTTCCTGCAGTTTTCACAAATTTCCCTCGTATCTCCCCTTTTCCCTGCCCACATGCTCTCAATTTTGTAATTTTATTTGTGTTTGCGGCCTCCTCTGGATGCATGTAATTTATACCCATCAGCCACCACGTGGAAAATGCCCCTTTGGTCCCTTTTAAATCTCTTCCCTCGAGTCTCAGACTCCCCTACCCGGGCAAAAAGACTGTGACCATCTACCCTATCTGCACCCCTGATTACTGTATGTGTGTGTGTAAGGTTTCCCTTCAAGCTCCTCAGCTCCAGGGCAAGCTGCCCCAGCCCAACCATATAACACAAAAAACAACACCCTAGCCCAGTACCATAGTGTTCATTCTTCACTTCACACTTTCCAGCTTCATCACCTCCATCCTATAGATTAGCAACTGCAACTACACACAAAGCTCTATAACCAAGACTTTGCCAATGACATGCATAGTTGTTACATGATGATCAGCAGGTGGGGGGAAGATGGCAACCAGGGGAGAGGTCAGCATAGATCGCAAGGAAATGGTCAGCCTGTGACCCAGGGGACCGGACAACGTGCGTCTCAAGGGAATGGTCAGTCTGTGACCAAGGGGACTGGAGAAAGCAACTCCAGTCCCCTTGTCCAGTCTCCAGCCCCTCGTGTGACAACGCAACTGGAGAATGTGTGATCCAGCAGACTGGACCACGTGTAATCCCGTTGCTGGTCTTTGTGTGACACAGACTACTGGACAGTTAGTGACCGAGGGAGATTTTAGCTTGTGGAAGATAATCACAGTGATATTTCCCAGGATCACCGGACACCGGTGCATTATGATCCCGTGGTCATCCGTGCATTCAACTGCTGTGATTGGTATTACCGTGCTTATCGAGCTATTTTACTGGGAGTAAATGTGTCCAGTCACCGGCTTATCGGTATCATCACCTGACAGGGTGTACGGGTCACATTATCCAGCTCAGTTCCACTCCAAATCTGGTCAGCCAGAGTCTCGACTCCATTGCAGTCTGAATCAGTTTTGCTCAGATCTAAATCATACTTTTATAACCTGCAATTCATTATTTATTTCATGTGGAAAATTGAAACTAGTATGGAACGTACTGAAGAGGATGTTACCATGCCGATCATCGAGGGAAGATGATCGGGGCACGGAAAGCAAGGTACCAACGCAGGGTCAGATTGAGAGCGATGTCCCAATGGAATGCGGTCCGGCCGCAGAGAAGGAGGAGAAAATTCAGCCCAGAGACAGTGACGTCAGAGATACCGATAAGGACCCTGGAACCAGCACAAGTGAGGCGACTGTCTGTCAGCCCAGAGACAGTGACGTCAGAGACACCGATCAGGAACCTGAAACCGGCACAAGGGAGGCGACTGCCTGTCAGCTCAGAGACAGTGACGTCAGAGACACTGATCCGGACCCTGGAACCGGCACAAGGGAGGCGACTGTCTGTCAGCCCAGAGACAGTGACGTCAGAGACACCGATCAGGAATCTGAAACCGGCACAAGTGAGGCGACTGTCTGTCAACCCAGAGACAGTGACGTCACAGACACCGATCCGGAGCCTGGAACCGGCACAAGGGAGGCGACTGCCTGTCAACCCAGAGACAGTGACGTCACAGACACCGATCCGGACCCTGGAACCGGCACAAGGGAGGCGACGACCTGTCAGCCCAGAGACAGTGACGTCAGAGACACTGATCAGGACCCTGGAACCGGCACAAGGGAGGCGACTGCCTTTCAGCTCAGAAGCTCATTAAACACAGGACAGTCAAGTCCCCAAGAAGGAGCAGGTGAGTGAAATATGAGTGTGATGCGCTCACAGAATGCGGCAGGGTGGAGGGTAAAGGTGAGGCCTTGTTGGGGGGTTGGTCAGAGGAGAGGGAAAATGTGTGGGTGTGGTACATGTGGTGCACTGGGCAGCCGTTACCCCACTACAGGAAATGTACCACCTGCTCTGAGGATTTCCAGGATGTGAATTGGAGGAAATGCAGCTGTCCAGATGAGGAGATTGTTTCCGGGATGTGAATCAGGGGAAATGTATTCGCCAGGATGGAGAGAGTATCTCTGGGAAGCGAATATTACCAACAGTCCCAACATTTATGCCCATCCAAATTTAAATAGGTGAATGGGTCGGATGGGGGATGGACTGGTTTATATTAAATGTGGTCCTTCTATTACGTAATGCCTAGAACATTGTTGGGTAGGCTTTAAGGCAAGTGTTAGATTCAAGTCAAGTCAAGTCACTTTTTTATTGCCATTTCGACCATAACTGCTGATACAGTACATAGTAAAAATGAGTCGCTTTTCAGGACCATGGTGTTACATGACACATTACAAAAACTAGACTGAACTACGTAAAAAACAACAGAGGAAAAGAAAAAAAACACACAACAACTACACTAATCTACACACCTATCTAGGACTGCATAAAGTGCACAAAACAGTGCAGACATTACAATAAATAATATACGTGACAATAGGGCAGTAAGGTGTCAGGCCAGGCTCTGGGTATTGAGGAGTCTGATAGTTTGGGGGAAGAAACTGTTACATAGTCTGTCCGTGAGACCCCGAATGCTTCGGTGCATTTTCCCAGATGGCAGGAGGGAGAAGAGATTGTATGAGGGGTGCATGGATCCTTTATAATGCTGCTGGCTTTACGGATGCAGCGTGTGGTGTAAATCTCCGTAATGGCGGGAAGAGAGACCCCAATGGTCTTCTCAGCTGACCTCACTATACGCTGCAGGGTCTTGCGATCTGAGATGGTGCAATTTCCGAACCAGGCAGTGGTGCAGCTGCTCAGGATGCTCTCAATACAACCACCTTAGAAGGTGATGAGGATGGGGGGGGGGAGGGGGTGGTGGGAGATGGACTTTCCTCAGCCTTCGCAGAAAGTGGAGACGCTGCTGGGCTTTCTTTGCTATGGAGCTGGTGTTGAGGGACCAGGTGAGATTCTCCGCTAGATGGACACCAAGAAATTTGTTTTGTTCACATTCAGAGACAGGCTGCTGGCTCTGCACCAGTCTGTTAGCTGCTGCACCTCCTCTCTGTAAGCTGAGTCGTCGTTCTTGCTGTGTGTTGCAGTACAGTCGTGGGTCAGCAGAGTGAACAGCAGTGATCTGTGCACACAGCCGTAGGGGTCTCCGTGCTCAGTGTGATGGTGTTGGAGGTGGAGAATTAATCCAATTTTGTATCTGGAGGCAGGTTCAAGACACGGTTTTTTGTTGAGTTGGGTGAGAGCGGTGGAGACGAGGGATATCTGAGTTCAGGCCTACATTTTCCTTTTTATATTCACAGAGCCAGAGTTTACAATCTCCGACCTCCTGGCACAGGGGGAGGAATATCGACTGTACCAACTGACAAAGTTCTACAGAGACAGACTCAAACAAGCAATTGAAGAAAAGGTTGAGAGACTGGGTTGGATGTTGACAAAGGAGGGACATTTCAGTAGAGAAGAAAATGAGGTGAGTGCAGTTCGTGTATTGTCACTGATCTGCTGGTATCAGAGGGAATAGTGATGAACTTTAATCTCCTGCACGTTTTAGGAGATCCACTTGGGAATGGGGACTTTGATCTCTGACTTGTCTCTCGCAGATCTGGTTTCAGTTTTTAAGGTGGGGAGCACTGGGAACTGCAGGTTTAGCATCACCTTTTCTTGTATCACCTGCTGTATTTATCAGTGTGAAGTAAGAGCAGTGGCTGCATATCTGGACTTCCAAAAGGCATTCGGTCTGAAACTAATTTCAAATCTTGGCTGAACCGTCGGGTAGCTTCCCCTCATCTCATTAATCCAGGATGAGCATTAAACTGTCAATTGGGCCAACCGGTTTCACTGCGGTACCTGAGGCAGGGAAACCAGCTAACCACAGCTTGTCTTGGTTCCGTGAGTTCCCAAACAATGTGTGGCTGACTTGTCATAGTCACAGCAAAGTACAGTGCAGAAACAGGCCTTTTGGCCCATCTATTCCATACCAGACTACAGAATCTACTTATTCCCATTGACCTGCACCGGGCCATGGCGCTCTATACGCTCATTACGCAAGCATCTATTCAGAATTCTCTTAACCACTTGCACTACTTGCCCTGCTAGCTAGTTTCGCACTCTCACCACCCTCTGAGTAAACAGGTTTCACCTTTGTACCCTTTGGTGATAACCACTTGATTGGTCCATCCAAAGTGCAACATCTTGCACCTGTCTGCATTAAATTGCATCGGCTCCTTTTAAGTCCATTCTCCAGTTGGTCCAGATCTCACTGCAAGCTCGTGTAGTCTTCTTCTTTGTCAACTGCACCTTCCCAATTTTGAAGTCATCAGCAAATTTGCTGATGCTGTTAACCGTAATTTCATTCAAATCATTGATATAAATGACAAACAACAACAGGCACAGCACCGATCCCCGTGACACTGCACGAGATACAGGCGTCAATCAGAAATGGAACAGTCTATAGTGACACTCCGGATTCTTTCCAAAAAGTTAGTGTCTCATCCAGTTTACTATTTTATCTTGAATGCTAAGCAACTGAATCTTCTAGAGCAACCTCCTATACGGGACCTTGCCAAATACAGTGCTGAAGTCCATGTAGACAATATCCACAACCTTGCCTTCATCAACTTTCCTGGTAACTTCCTCGAAAATCTCTGAGATTGATTAGATGTGAACGATCACGCACAAAGCTGATATCTTATGACCACAAACATCAATAGTTTGATCTAAAAGGGCAGAAGAAAGCACAAAACATAAAATAAATCTGGTGACTAGCTGATATCTCATGATCCCAAAAAATCAACAGGTTGTCCTGAAAGGGAAGAAGATCAATAGGATTTCCTGAAAGGGAAGGGGCAAAGAAAAAAAATCTGCTAACTTGCTGAATATCTGACTAATGAGAGACAGGGACACAGCATTTCAGGTCACTCTCCTTGGAGCTCACAAACAGTGATTGTCTTGTCCTAGATCTGACCTATTCAGCCATGAGTGGTATTAGTAAACCAAGTGTGTTACACCCGTGAGTAACTCTGTTCTCGTTGGGATTCATTGGCGCTGTCTGTAATGAATCACACAGGCATTATCCAAAGGCAAGAGGTAATCTGTAAATATGATGCTGATCTATAAATTCATCATCTGGAGACGTCTGCTTTACTGGTAAACCTTTAAATCTCCTTCACAACGTTAACTCCTCAGACCTGGTAGCAGTGAAACTGAGGAATTATTTCACAGTGCAGTGGACCATCAGGGAATTATGCTGATTTATTCCATAATTGTTGTCCATTATTCGTGTTATGCAAAAGCTTTCCAATTCCCTTCTGGTAACTGTTCTAGGAGATCAATCATTCAGATCCAGGACATCGAACATAGAACATAGAATAATACAGCACAGTACAGGCCCTTCAGCCCACAATGTTGTGCCGACCCTTAAACGCTGCCTGACCCTTAGACGCTGCCTCTCTTATTTCTCAGAGCAATGTCCTAAGCCCATCCATATTCAGTTACCTTAATTCCATCATAGGTGTATGTTGCTTGAAGACTATTCAATGTTTAATTCATAATTCCTCAGTTAATCAGGAAACCCAATAATAAGCCCTGGATCACTAGTCACATCAAAGGCCTCCTAAACCAGAAGAAGAGGGCCTTTAAAGATGGTGATCGGTTGGAGCTTAAAAGAGTTCAGAAGGAACTCAGAGTACAGATAAGGGGGGCAAAGGAGCAGTATAGGAGGAAGTTAGAACAAAAGCTGCAGAAGAAAAGCATGAAGGAGGTGTGGGATGGGATGAAGATCATCACCGGATGTGGTGCAAAGCGGGGGGCAAACATAAGTGGAGATGTGGAAAAAGCGAACCAGCTGAACAACTTCTTCAATAGGTTCGACAGCACAATCCCACCCTCACCGCAGAACTCCACACCAGGCTTACTTCCCTCACAGGAAAATAGCCACTCACAGGATACCTGGCCCACGCCCAGGTTTACGGCTGCACAGGTGGAAGGTCAACTGAGGAAGATCTGTACCAGCAAGGCGGCTGGACCGGATGGAGTTTCCCCACGATTACTGAGGGCCTGTGCGACTGAACTGGGAGAACCACTGCAGCGCATCTTCAACATGAGTCTAGATCAGAGAAGAGTACCCAGACAGTGGAAAACATCCTGTATTGTCCCGGTACCGAAGAAACCACAACCAAAGGAGTTGAATGACTTCAGACCTGTTGCCTTGACGTCGCACGTGATGAAGACCATGGAGCGGCTGATAATACAGAATCTGAGGCCACAAACCAGGCACGCCCGGGATCCGCTTCAGTTTGCGTATAAGGAGAAGGTGGGAGTGGAGGATGCTATCACGTATTTGCTGCACAAATCACTCTCTCACCTAGATGGGGTCAGTTGTGCTGTGAGGATTACATTCCTTGACTTCTCTAGTGCCTTTAACACCATCCAGCCCAAGATCTTAAAGCACAAACTAACGGAGATGGGAGTAGACTCTCACATGGTGGATTGGATAGTGGACTACTTGACAGAGAGACCTCAGTATGTGCGGTTGGGAGACTGTAGGTCTGACACGGTGGTCAGCAGCACAGGAGCGCCACAGGGAACCGTACTATCTCCGGTCCTGTTCACCCTGTACACATCAGACTTCCAATATAACTCGGAGTCATGCCATGTGCAGAAGTTCGCTGATGACACAGCCATAGTGGGGTGTGTCAGGAATGGACAGGAGGAGGAGTATAGGAAACTGATAAAGGACTTTGTGATATGGTGCAACTCAAACTACCTGCGTCTCAATATCACCAAGACCAAGGAGATGGTGGTGGACTTTAGAAGATCTAGACCTCATATTGAGCCAGTGATCATTAATGGAGAATGTGTGGAGCAGGTTAAGACCTACAAGTATCTGGGAGTACAGTTAGATGAGAAGCTAGACTGGACTGCCAACACAGATGCCTTGTGCAGGAAGGCACAGAGTCGACTGTACTTCCTTAGAAGGTTGGCGTCATTCAATGTCTGCAGTGAGATGCTGAAGATGTTCTATAGGTCAGTTGTTGAGAGCGCCCTCTTCTTTGTGGTGGCGTGTTGGGGTGGAAGCATTAAGAAGAAGGACGCCTCACGCCTTAATAAGCTGGTAAGGAGGGCGGGCTCTGTCGTGGGCAAAGTACTGGAGAGTTTAACATCGGTAGCTGAGCGAAGGGCGCTGAGTAGGCTACGGTCAATTATGGAAAACCCTGAACATCCTCTACATAGCACCATCCAGAGACAGAGATGCAGTTTCAGTGACAGGTTACTGTCGATGCAATGCTCCTCAGAGAGGATGAAGAGGTCAATACTCCCCAATGCCATTAGGTTACAATTCAACTGCCAGGACTTAAGAACTTTTTTTAAAGCTATTATTAATGCTTTTTTTGAGTTAGTGATTTAGATGTATATCATATTATTACTGAGTTAAGTATTGTATGTAATGAGTTTTTGCTACAACAAGTGTATGGGACATTGGAAAAAATGTTGAATTTCCCCATGGGGATGAATAAAGTATCTATCTATCTATCTATCTATCTATCTATCTATCTATCTATCTATCTATCTATCTATCTATCTATCTATCTATCTATCTATCTATCTATCTATCTATCTATCTATCTATCTATCTATCTGCATTCACGAAGTCATTACCATTTTACGGTATGAGTGCCAGGCAGTAACCATCTAGATTATAAGATAGCCGCACTGACATTTCTTAATTTTCTTTTTGTCTTTACACATCATAAGACCATAAGGCATCAGAGCACAATTGGCCATTAGGCCCATCGATTCTGCTCCGCCATTACATCATGGGTGATGTACTATCCCTCTCAACCCCATTCTCCTGCCTTCGCCCAGTGAACTTTGCTGACCAGACTAGTCAAGAAGATACCAGCCTCTGTTTTAAATATACTCAATGACCTGGTCTCCGCAGCTGTCAGTTCCAATGGATTCTGCAGTTTCACTACTCCTCGGCTAAATAATATCCTCATTTCTGTTCCAAATGGACGTCCCTCTAATCTGAGGCTGTTCCGTCTGGTTCTAGACTCCCCCACTTAGAAACATCATCTCCACGTCCTCTCAATGCCTTTCGATATTCCACAGGTTACAATTAGATTCCCCCTCATCCTTCCACACTCCAGCCAGTACAGGTGCATCCAGGATCCATTCCCATCAAAATCTGGTTTAATATCACAGGTTCTGTTAGTTTAGATTCCTCTCTGGATTTTTCACAACGCCATCACATATTTTCTCTGATCAGGGGATCAAAATATGCAAGTGCGGTCTGGCCAGTGCTTGTTCTTATATTCTGATCCTCTCGAAATGAATGCTAGCATTGTATTTGCCTTTCCGAACACCGACTCAAACTGCACGGAATCCTGCACCAGGTCTCCAGAGACTCTTTACAACTCCGATTTCTGAATTTTCTCCCTGATTCAAAAATAGTCTACGTCTTCATTATTTCTGCTAAAGTATATGGCCACGTACCTCACTATACTACATTCCAATTGCCACTGATGTGTCCATTTTCTCATAGGTCCATGTCCTCCCGCGAATTCCCTGCTTCCTCAACACTTCCCCTCCCTCCCCATATCTTCGTAACGCCCACAATAATGGCCATAAAGCCTACAAATCATTGACATAACGGAAAAAGAAACTGTCCCAAAACCAACCACTGCAGAACACCACTGGTCACCAACATTCGACCAGAGAAAGCCCTATTTGTTCCATTCTGTACTTCCTGGCAGTCAGACAAATCTGTCTGGAGAAAATCTTGGATCCTCTATCCATGCCAGTGTCTTTCTTGTCCTACTGTCGGCCCTTGTTAAACGGCGTCATGTGGGACACCTGGTCAAAGGTCCTCGGGAAGTCCAAGTTAACAACTTGCACTGACTCTCCGTTGTCGACCCAGCATGCTGTTCTCTCAAAAAATTCCAACAGTTCTGTCAGGCAAGATTCCCTTCCATGGATGTTGGCCTTTTTCCTATCATGTGCGTCCAAATACCTCGAAACCTAATTATCGACTGCTGACATCTTCCCAAACACTGATCAGACTAACTGGCCTATAGTTTAAAATGATCAGTCCTCCGGAACCATTCCAAAATCTAGTGATTCTTGAGTGATCATAACTAATGTCTCCACAATCTCTTCAGCCTCCTCTTTCAGAAGCAATCGGGTGAATTGATCTGGACTCATCTATCTTCAGAACTTTCAGCTTCCCAAGCGCCTTCTCCGCAATAATTGCAAATACACTCAATTCTGCCACCTGACATTCTCAAATATCTGGCACGTTCTAGTGTTTTTACAGTGAGGACTGACGCAAAATGCCGACTAATACCTTCCGGCATTTCCTTGTCCCCTGACAGTACCTCTCCACTGTCATTTTCAAGCAGCCCAATATCCACTCTCCTCTCTTTCAATCTCCATATATCAGACGGACGTTTTGGTAAGCTATTTTACATCATTCTCTAGCCCACCTAAATATTTCATATTTTCTGTATTTACGGTTTTTGAATTTCCTTCTGTTGATTTGTAGAAACATCCCAGTCCTCCAGCTTTCTACTATATTTTGTAATACTCTGTGCCCTCTCCTTTGCTTTTGTGCTGCTTTGACTACCTCGTCAGCCACGGTTGATCATCCTCCCTTTAGAATAATTCTTCATCATTGTGATTGTTTGTCCTCCGAGAAACTTCAGCCATTCCTGCTCTGCCATTGTCCCTGTTAGTGTCATTTTCGAATTTATTATTGCCCAGCACCTCTCTCATGCCGAGGTAATTCCTTTATTCTACTGTAGCACTGATAGCTCTAACTTTACTTTCTCCCTTTCAACCTGCTGGCTGAGTTCTGCTATTTTATGATCACTGCCTCTTAAGGGTTTATTTAGCTGAAGCTCCCTAATCAAATCTGGTTCAATAGACAACACAGAATCCAGATCCGCCTTTCCTATAGTGGGCTCAACCATAGGCTTCTCTCAAAAGCCATCTCATAGGCATTCGATAAATTCCCTCACTTGGGATTCAGCACCGACCTGATTTTCCAAAGCTACCTGGATATTGAAACTCCCCGTGACAATTTTAGCATTGACTTTTTTCCATGCCTCTTCTCTCCCCCGTTGTAATTTGTAGGCCACATCCTGGCTACTGTTAACATGCCTGTATATAATTTCCATCAGGGTCATTTTACCTACGCAGTTTCTTAACATCCTCATCGTCTAATCCGACATCACCTCTTTCTCAGGACTTTTCATTTTTAATGACAGCAGCTTCGACCCAACACTTTCACCTACCTGCGTATCCTTTCGATTCAATATTTATCCTTGGATTTAAGCACCCAACTATAAACTTTTGTCAGCCACGATTCAGTGATGCCCGCCATCCATTTGTTTTTGCTCTCTCTCTCCCCTCTCTTCCATTCTTGTTGTCGCATCTTGTTGATGCAATGCTGCACATTGACAGATCGAGGAAATTAATCACATTGCATCTACTGCAGGGTGTCAGTAAATCCTTATTCTTACACAATATTGATTTAGAATTTCCTTCAGTTACTGTTTCTCTGTTAATGACTGAACGCAGAGATGATCAGGCAACAGCCCAGTGACTGCATCTGTTCTGAAGCTACTGGTGCATTGAACAGATACTTTCCTGCACATTCCCCATGTCTGTCTGTCTGCTCCACAATAAGTCCATTGTTTTCTTTTGTAGAAAGTCACTGAACTGACAGAGAAGGGAAATCGGCCAGAGAGTTCCAGACTCTTCATCAGTTTAGTCATGGGCAAAGGCTCCCAGGCCCGGAGGGCGATGTGGAAATCCTTTCTGATGTGGAAGACTGAGTTACCGAAGTTGGACAGAATACTGAGGGAAATACAGGAACTCGGTATGTTAAAACCACGCACTGAACACAAAGGCACATTGAGATAAACATTTTAGTTATTTTAATTATTTTAGCTCTGTTTCAATGGATTTTTAAAAATATTTAAACAGGTCCTGATCCACAGGAATGCATGAACATCGCCCAAGGTTTATCTGAATTACCCACTCAGCTGATAGGTGAGTGATGAAATGCACAGTTCAAACCACATCCCAAGTGTTAGTCTGTGACTTGGCAAAACCTGGGAATCAAAATTCGCCTTTAATCATTCGCTGATCTCTGGATTCAAGTAACAATTCAACGAATCTCTCTTTGCAGCCTGAATATTCTACAATATATTTTTCTGTTAATCCAGCTGTTGGTTCTGCTGAAGCCTTCACTCCAGGTCCTAACGCTCTGGGAATCCCAACACACCCTAGGCAGGCTCCTGATACACTGTATGACCCAGTCCAGGTGACTTTTCTATCTTCAGACCTTTCATCTTCCAAGCCCCTTTTCCTTTGCAATAGCACTGCACGCAATTCTGTTCGTTGATGTTCTTTACCTTTTGGAATTCTGCCAGTGACTTGCACAGAGTTTGTCTGGCATTTCCTTTTCACCCGTTACTGCAACTACAACAGCAGTTGTCGTTTATGTGAATGTTCAGGGTCAGGGTCCATTTCACCTCCAGACAAGCCCTGATATGTAAGACATCCTCAACATTCATTTATAAATTCTCACCTAGATGGGGTCAGTTGTGCTGTGAGGATTACATTCCTTGACTTCTCTAGTGCCTTTAACACCATCCAGCCCAAGATCTTAAGGCATAAACTAACGGAGATGGGAGTAGACTCTCACATGGTGGATTGGATAGTGGATTACTTGACAGATAGACCTCAGTATGTGCGGTTGGGAGACTGTAAGTCTGACACGGTGGTCAGCAACACAGGAGCGCCACAGGGAACCGTACTCTCTCCGGTCCTGTTCACCCTGTACACATCAGACTTCCAATATAACTCGGAGTCCTGCCATGTGCAGAGGTTCGCTGATGACACGGCCATAGTGGGGTGTGTCAGGAATGGACAGGAGGAGGAGTATAGGAAACTGATACAGGACTTTGTGAAACTACCTGCGTCTCAATATCACCAAGACCAAGGAGATGGTGGTGGACTTTAGGAGATCTAGGCCTCATATGGAGCCAGTGATCATTAATGGAGAATGTGTGGAGCAGGTTAAGACCTACAAGTATCTGGGAGTACAGTTAGACGAGAAGCTAGACTGGACTGCCAACACAGATGCCTTGTGCAGGAAGGCACAGAGTCGACTGTACTTCCTTAGAAGGTTGGCGTCATTCAATGTCTGTAGTGAGATGCTGAAGATGTTCTATAGGTCAGTTGTGGAGAGCGCCCTCTTCTTTGTGGTGGCGTGTTGGGGAGGAAGCATTAAGAAGAGGGACGCCTCACGTCTTAATAAGCTGGTAAGGAAGGCGGGCTCTGTCGTGGGCAAAATACTGGAGAGTTTAACATCGGTAGCTGAGCGAAGGGCGCTGAGTAGGCTACGGTCAATTATGGAAAACCCTGAACATCCTCTACATAGCACCATCCAGAGACAGAGAAGCAGTTTCAGCGACAGGTTACTATCGATGCAATGCTCCTCACATAGGATGAAGAGGTCAATACTCCCCAATGCCATTAGGCTTTACAATTCAACCGCCAGGACTTAAAAACATTTTTTTAAAGCTATTATTAATGCTTTTTGAGTTAGTGATTTAGATGCATATCATATTTTTACTGAGTTAAGTATTGTATATAATTAGTTTTTGCTACAACAAGTGTATGGGACATTGGAAAAAAGGTTGAATTTCCCCATGGGGATGAATAAAGTATCTATCTATCTATCTATCTATCTATCTATCTATCTATCTATCTATCTATCTATCTATCTATCTATCTATCTATCTATCTATCTATCTATCTATCTATCTATCTATCTATCTATCTATCTATCTAAATACCCTTAATGTTTTAGCCTCCACCACCATCCCTGGCAAGTTGTTCCAGGCACACACAACCCTTTGTAAAAAACTTACCCGTGATGTCTCCCCTAAACTTCCCTCCCTTAACTTTGTACATATGTCCTCCAGTGTTTGCTATTGGTGCCCTGGGAAACAGGTTCTCGCAATCCACCCTATCTATGCCTCTCATAATTTTTTAGACCTCTATCAAGTGCCCTCTCATCCTTCTACGCTCCAAAGAGAAAAGTCCCAGTTCTGCTAACCTTGCTTCTCATGACTTGTTCTCCAAACCAGGCAACATCCTGGCAAATCTCCTCTGCACTCTCTCCATAGCTTCCACATCCTTCCTATAATGAGGTGCCCGGAATTGAACACAATACTCTCAGTGCGGTCTCACCAGAGATTTGTAGATTTGCAACTTGGCCCCTCTACTCTTGAACTCAATCCCCCTATTAATGAAGCCTAGCATCCCATAGGAGTTCTTAACTATCCTATCAACCCGTGCAGCGACCTCCAACGGTCCCTCTGTTCATTCACACTCTTAAGTAACCAACGATTAAATAGACAATAGACAATAGACAATAGGTGCAGAAGTAGACCATTCGGCCCTTCGAGCCTGCACCGCCATTCTGAGATCATGGCTGATCAATTCCTATCAATACACGGTTCCTGCCGTGTCCCCATATCCCTTGATTCCCCTATCCATAAGATACCTATCTAGCTCCTTCTTGAAAGCATCCAGAGAATTGGCCTCCACTACATTCCGAGGCAGTGCATTCCAGACCCCCACAACTCTCTGGGAGAAGAAGATTTTCCTTAACTCTGTCCTAAATGACCTACCCCTTATTCTCAAACCATGCCCTCTGGTACTGGACTCTCCCAGCATCTGGAACATATTTCCTGCCTCCATCTTGTCCAATCCCTTAATAATCTTATATGTTTGTACTCAGCATTCTGGTTTGTTCTTCCAAAATGCATCACCTCACACTTATCCGGATTGAACTCCATCTGCCACTTTTCTGCCCAAATTCGCACCCTGTCTATATCCTCTTGTAACCTTCGACAACCTACAGCTCCATCCACAACTCCTCCAATCTTCATGTCATCCACAAATTCACTCACCCATTCTTCCACCTCTACATCCAGGTCATTTATAAAAAATCACAAATAGCAGGTGTCCCAGGACAGATCCCTGCGGCACTCCTCTAGTCACCGATCTCCAGGCAGAATACTTTCCTTCCACTACTACCCTCTGCTTTCTTCCTGTAAGCCAATTATTTATCCAAACAGCCAAGGTTCCACTTATCCCGTGCCTCATGATTTTCTGGATGAGTCTCTCGTGAGGGACCTTGTTAAATGGCTTGCTAAAATCCATCTAGACCACATATTCCACCGTACCTTCATCAATTGCTTTTTATTACCTCTTCAAAAAACTCAATTAGCCTCGTGAGGCACGACATTCCCTTCACAAAGCCACGTTGACCCAGACAGTAAATTCCAGGCACCCACAACTCTGTTAAAAAACTACCCACAATTGCTGTAAATTTACCCTATCTCACCTTAACCAAATGCCCTCTGGTATTAGACACCAGTCATAAGTAAAAAATAACAAACAAAATACAAGCTGTCGACCCAGACTCATATCTCTCAAACTTGTACACCTCAGTCAGATCTCTATTCTAACTCCAGAATAAACAAACCAAGTTTATCAAACCTCTACTTGTAGCACATGCCACCGAACCCAGGCAACATCCTGATGAACCTATTCTGCACCCTCTCCAATCCTTCCAAGAGCTGGACAATCAGAAGTGAACACAATACTCCAGATGCTCCCTAAAACCATAAGACCTTGTAGCAGAATTAAGCCATTCGGCTCAGTGAATTTGCTCTTCAATTTTTCTCTACCCCATTATCCCAGTAAACGTCGACGATCTTCCTAATCAGGAGCACATCCACCTGCATTTTAAATATATCCAAAGAAGTGTCTTCCTCAGCCGTCTATGACAATAATTTCACAGATTCACCACCCGCCAGCCAAGACATTTCTCCCAGTTTGTGTCCCCGGCAGCCAGGACAATTCCCCACACCATACATCTCGTAACTAATAACAACTTAGATATCCACAATATACTCACAGGAGAGCAGACAGAATACCGTTCGGGTTTGAACAATAGATAACAGATTATGTAATTCTATTTCAAAAGCTGTGGAAAGCAGAAAACTTTCAGTGTTATATTGTCAATCAGAAAAAAAACACATCTGATTCTGTTCCTCGTGTGTTTAAAAGAAGTTCCAAATATGTATAAAATTCATACAATGCTTGTGAAATTTCTACAACTGATGAAGCATTCGCGTAAAATAATCGTCCTATTAACAACCACAGAGGAACAACGACCACTATCAAAATAAATGGAGGGATTTTCCAGAGCGACTCACTAAGCCCACTATGGTTTTGTCTAGCTTTAAGCCCACTCATAATTTACTGAAACAGATAAAAATCAGGTATCTAATCAGAAAAATATACGAATTATACCTTGACACAGCTATACATTGAGGATTTGAAATTATTTGCTCTTGCATCAGTAAAGCTGAAACAAACCATTCAAATAATGGAACTAATTTCCAAATATATAAGCATGAACTTTAGACTAGGAAAGTACAGAACATGATTAAACATAAAGAAAGGTGCAATAGAGCCGGTAGAATATCAAACAGAGCATCAGGATGCAATGCAACAGAATATGAAACGTATATTTGGGATATCAATAAGCAAAGAAAACAGATAATAGTGTGATAAAGGAAAACCTTCCAACAAAATTTACTTCAAGGCTGAAGAAAATCTGCATTTACTGCAAGGCTGAACAAACTTTGAATTTGCATCAGGGATCGAGAAAATCTGCCAAACCGAGCTGAACAGTAAAAATATAACGAAGGTAGTAAACATTCATTATGCCCATATTGATGTATAATTTTGGTAAAATATCCTGGTCTGAAACAGATCTGGAAAATATGCAAAACAATAAGAACTTAAATATCAATTTCTGGAAAACACCATGTGCACTGGAGTGCACTTGGATTGATATCGACGAGGACAATATGAGGATGATGAATAACAGATCTAAAAAAATGAGACAGCAGCCAGATAAAAATTTTCAGGATCAGGGTTAATATCATGGACACATGTCGTGAAAATTGTTTTTCTGCGCCAGCAGCACGATTACAGTAAAGTGTGTGCAGTGAGTCTGTATTTATGTATACAATTGTGGAAATAGAGTTGTATCAGCGTGAATTAATCAGTCTGATGGCCTGGTGGAAGAAGCTGTCACGGAGCCTGTTGGTCCTGGCTTTTACGCTGCGGTACCATTTCCCGGATGGTAGCAGCTGGAACAGTTTGTGCTTGGTGAGACTTGGGTCCAGAATCATCCTTCGGGCACTTTTTACCACCTATCTCCGAAATGACCTGAGTAGTAGGAGGTTCACACCTACAGATGCTCTGGGCTGTCCGCACCACTCTCTGCAGAGTCCTGCGATTGAGAGAAGTACAGTTCCCATACCAGGCAGTGATGCAGCCAGTCAGGATGCACAAAATGGTGCCCCTATAGAAAATCATTAGCATTTAGGGGCCCATCCCAAACGTCCTCAACCATCTCAACCATCTGTTTTTCTTTTTTTTTGTTCAGACTAGAGAATATGTCAGGCAGGATGTTGGAATGCTCCTCTTGCGGGATGTGGGAAGTCAGGGAGACATCCAGTGTCCCTGACAACGATACCTGCAGGAAGTGCATCCAGCTGCAGCTCCTAACAGACCGTGTTAGGGAACTGGAGCAGGAGCTGGATGACCTCCGGATCATTCGGGAGACTGAGCAGATTATAGATAGTAGCTTCCGGGAGGTAGTTACACCTAAGGAACAGGGCACAGGTAATTTGGTTACCGTCAGGCGAGTGAAGGGGAACGGGCAGTTAATGCAGGGTTCTTCTGTGGCCATTCCCCTCCAAAATAGGTATACCAATTTGGATACTGTTGGGTGGTGGGGGGGGGGGGGGGAGGATGGCTTACCTGGGACAAGCTGCGGCAGCCGGATCTCTGGCACTGAGTCTGGTTCTGCAGTGCAGAACGGAGGGAGGAGGAAGAGGAGAGCGGTAGTGATAGGGGACTCCATAGTCAGCAGTACAGACAGGAGATACTGTGGTTGTGACAGAGACTCCCGGATGGTTTGTTGCCTCCCGGGTGCCATGGTCAGGGATGTCTCTGATCGCCTGCACAGCATTCTGAGGTGGGAGGGTGATCAGCCAGATGTCGTGGTACACATCGGTACCAATGACATAGGTAGAAAGAGTCAGGATGTCCTGAAGAGTGAGTACAGAGAGCTTGGTAGGAAGTTGAAAAACAGGACATAGAGGGTAGTAATCTCCGGATTGCTGCCTGTGCCACGTGCCAGTGAGGGTAAGAGTGCGATGCTCTGACAGATGAACACGTGGCTGAGAAACTGGTGTAGGGGGCAGGGTTTCAGATTTCTAGATCATCGGGACCTCTTTCAGGGGCAAGTGGGACCTGTATAAGAGAGACGGGTTACACCTGAACTACAAGGGCTCCAATATACTTGCAGGGAGGTTTGCTAGTTTTATTGGGGAGGGTTTAAACTAGATGGGAACCAGAGTGCCAGAGTAGATAGTGGAACGGGGGTAAAAATAAATGATGTTGGTAGTTCATGCAAAGTCACAAATAGCAAGGTTGTGTGTGCTGGTAATAATCTTCTGAGGTGTGTATATTTCAAAGCGTGGAGTATTGTGGGAAAGGCAGACGAGCTGAGGGCCTGGATTGACACGTGGAATTATGACATCATAGCCATTACTGAAACTTGGCTACAGGAGGGGCAGGACTGGCTGCTCAGTGTTCCAGGGGTCCAATGTTTCAGACGTGATAGAGACAGAGGGATGAAGGGTGGGTGGTGGCTTTGCTAGTCAGGGAAAATATTACAGCAGTGCTTCGGCAGGACAGATTAGATGGCTTGTCTACTGATGCCATATGGGTGGAGCTGAGAAACAGGAAGGTATGACCACATTAATAGGGTTGTATTATGGACTACCCAATAGACAGCGAGAATTGGAGGAGCAAATCTGCAAAGAGATAACAGACAACTGCAGGAGACAGAAATTTGTGATTGTAGAGGATTTTAATTTTCCACACATTGATTGGGACTCCCATACTGTTAAACGTCTAGATGGGTTAGAGTTTGTAAAATGTGGTCAGGAAAGTTTTCTAAATCAATATATATATGTACCAACTAGGGAGGATGCAATATTAGATTTCCTATTAGGAAAGGAGTTAGGGCAGGTGACGGAAGCCTGTGTAGGGGAACACTTTCGTTCCAGTGATCATAACGTCATTAGATTCAACTTGATCATGGATAAAGATAGATCTGGTCCTCGGGTTGACGTTCTAAACCTGAAAAGGGCCAAATTTGGAGAAATGAGAAGAGATCTAAAAATCGTAGATTGGGACAGGTTGTTCTCTGGCAAGGATGTGATTGGTAGGTGGGAGACCTTCAAAGGAGAAATACAGAGAGTAAAGGAGGGAGCTTAGGACACAGCCCTGAGGGGCTCCTGTGTTGAGGGTCAGAGGGGCAGAGGTGAGGGAACCCACTCTTACCACTTGCTGGTGATCTGACAGGAAATCCAGGACCCAGCTGCACAAGGCAGGTGAAGGCCGAGGTCTCTGAGCTTCTTGTCAAGCCTGGAACGAATGATGGTATTGAATGCTGAACTGTAGTCTAATAACATCATTCTCACATAAGCATCCCTCTTCTCCAGAAGTTTAAGGAGGTGTGCAGAGCAGTGGCTATTGTGTCATCTGTTGATCGGTTGTGTCGGTAGGTGAATTGTAGGGGGTCCAGTGTGGGTGGTAACAAGCTGCAGATGCAGTCCTTGACCAGTCTCTCAAAACATTTGCTTATTATTGCGGTGAGTGCGACAGGACGCCAGACGTTCAGGCACGTTGCCTTAGTTGTTTTAGGTACAGGAACAATGGTGGATGATTTGAAGCAGGAGGGAACTCTACACTGGGAGAGGGTGAGATTAAAAATATCCGTAAATACACCTGCCAGTTGTGCCGCGCGCATCCTGAGTACCCGCCCTGGGACGCCGTCCGGTCCCGCAGGCTTGCGACTGTCCACTCGTTGGAAACACCTGCGAACTTCAGCCTCAGAGATGACTAATGTGCAGGTCGCTTTGTCGGCTCTCCTCGGGGTCTCAGTGTTGGCGATTTCGAACCGAGCGTAAAGAGACTTAGATCCTCTGGGAGACAGGCAGCGATGTTGGCAGCACCACTGCGCTTTGCTCTGAAGTCTGCATTGGGGTGCAGAGCTTGCCATAAGCTGTGTGTGTTGTTGGTGGAGAGCTGTGCCTGAATACGATCTCTGTATTGTCGTTTCGCTGCCTGGATGACTTTGCACAGATCGGAGCTGAATTTCTTGAGCTCCTGCTGATCACCGGCAATGTAAGCAGTCGGTCACACGGCAAGTGATGTTCACACGGAACTGTTGATACAAATTTTGTGGTTTGGGAAGTCCTAACCGATTTCTGAAGGAAATCATCTCCCCTCTGTGACAATAACACACAACTGGGGGATGTTGTTATTACACAGCTGTGATAATAACAGCCGGGAACTTCCTTGGCAGCCGGAAAGGTTTAAACAGCAGCACCAGGTACTCCAGACCTGGGGAACAAAAGGGTTTGAGGGCATGGACATTCCGGGGTTCCACCAAGCATTAATGATCATGAAACATACCCTAAATCCTGTTCTCTTCCCAAATAGGGGTGTGTGTGTGTGTGTGTGTGTGTGTGCGTGTGTGTGTGTGTGTGTGTGTGTGTGTGTGTGTGTGTGTGTGTGTGTGTGTGTGTGTGTGTGTGTGTGTGTGTGTGTGTGTGTGTGTGTGTGTGTGTGTGTACCCATTTTCATTCCTGTCATTCCGATGGGTTATCGATCCGCAACTTCACTGTGATTCTCCCCCAGACGCTGCCCGAGTGAGTATTTCCCGCGTATTCTGCTCCTGTTTTGATGCAAGAGCAGTGGACACCTGTGACTCCCCAGTGTGCAGCCTTGCCAAAATGCACAGTGTCCTGCTCTCCATAGTTCCACAACAGATCAACATTAACATCCTCTGTTAATGAGGCAAACAATGCTTTAAATATAGTGAAATGTTGTTGTAACGGGAGTGCAGTCAGGATTGTAATAGGATATTCAAGATTCAAAAACTTTATTGTCATTCCAACCGTCCATCAGCTCTGCAGGGTAGAATGAGACAGCGTTTCCCAGGAGCAGTGCAATCATAACATAACAAACGCAACACTAAATAATAAACACAACAATAAATAGTAAAACACAACAGCCACATGTCGCTTTAAATCAAGTTATAAATGTCCGGTGCAAGTTAAAAGTGTCCAAAGCAGAGTCAGGTCGAGCAGCTATTTAGTAGTCTGACTGCCCGTGGGAGGAAGCTGTTCAGTAGCCTTGTGGTTTTAGTTTTGATGCTCCTGTAACGTTTACCTGATGGCAGAAGAAAAAACAGTTCATGGAGAGGGTGTGAAGGTTCTTTAATGATGTACCGTGTCTTCTGGAGGCATCGACGTTGAAAGAGGTCTTGGAAGAAGGTAGGGAGACCCCAATAACCTTCTCTGCTCCCCTAACCACCCCCTGCAAGGCTTTTTTGTCGGCAGCACTGCAGCTGGAGTACCAGGTTGTGATGCAAAAGGTCAGCACACTCTCAACCACGCCTCTGTAGAATGTAGTTAAGATGTTAGTGGGGAGTGATGCTTGTTTAAGCTTCCTCACAAAGTGCAATCAGGGGAATGTTCACCTTCACAAATAACTAGAACCAGAACATGAGGATTGGATATTTTCAGGGACATCCATTGCTGTCAATTCCGTGTCTGCGAACAGAATTTTACTTTCTGTCCTAATATCCATGGAAGCATTGAATTTATTCATGTAATCTCAAACACTGAATGTTGAAATACCGTTATAAAGTTCTTTGTCAGATGAGCCGTTTACCGTTCTGAATATGTTCTCTGTTCCCATGGAAGATGTTCAACAGAAACACAAGGAGACTCTGCGGGCACAAACTGAAACACTGAGAGTGAACACGATCCTGATGACGGAGAAAGTGCAGGTTTTCCAGCTGGCTGATCGATACGCTGAGCTCACGGTCATTTCTACTGTTCGAGATCGGACACTGGTGGAACATGAGCTGCTGGCAAGAGGCAGAGACCATGAGGATTATAGAGAGAAACAACTCCGCAGTCAGCTGGAAAAAATCCGTACTGATCAGTTATTCCAGAGCAGCTTTTCCCGGAGTAAATCCAAATCTGGGAGTTCAGCAGCAATGGCCGGAGTCCCGGGAATCGGGAAAACAACGATGGTACAAAAGATTGTTTATGACTGGGCCATGGGGAAAATATACCAACAATTCCAGTTTGTCTTCAGTTTCAAATTCCGAGATTTAAACAGTATTAACTGTCGAATAAATCTGAGGGAACTGATTCTGGAACAGTATCCTTACTTTCGGAATATCCTGAGAGAAGTCTGGAAGAACCCAGAGGGATTACTGTTTATATTCGATGGTTTAGATGAATTCAAATACAAAATCGATTTTGCGGACAGTCGGAGATATACAGAACCCAAGCACCAGTGCCCAGATCCCGAGTGGTGGTGTGAAGTGTCTGACATTGTGTACAGTTTAATCCAGGGCAAGCTGCTCCCAGGGTGTTCAGTGCTGGTGACCACCCGTCCCACTGCGTTACATTTATTGGAAAAGGCGGAGATCAGTGTCCGGGCTGAAATCCTGGGATTTGTTAATGAGGAACGGAAGGAATATTTCATCAGACATTTTGAAGATCAGACGGTGGCCGAAGCTGTTTTCAATTATGTGAAGGAGAACGAGATCCTGTACACCATGAGCTACAACCCCTCCTACTGCCGGATCCTCGCTCTGGCACTGGGCCCCTTCTTCACACAAAGAGTCAAGGACCCACAGCGAGTTCCCAAGACCATCACCCAATTGTACTCCTACTATATTTACAACATCCTGAAAAACCACGGCCGAGAGATTGAGAACCCCCGTGATGTGTTACTCAGGGTTGGTCAGATGGCCTTCAGAGGAGTGTCGGAGAAGGAGATTGTGTTTGCAGATGGAGATTTGGTCAACTACAGTCTGCAGCCTTCCCAGTTCCTGTCCGGGTTCCTGATGGAGCTTTTGGAGAGAGAGGATTCTGCCCAGAGCGTGGTGTACACATTCCCACACCTCACCATCCAAGAGTTTGTAGCTGCAGTCGCACAATTCCTGAATCCACATCCCGGGAATGTCCTGAAATTCCTCACTGATGCCCACAACACGACAGATGGGCGATTTGAGGTATTTCTCCGTTTTGTTGCTGGTCTCTCCAACCCAATGACAGCTCGGGGCCTGGTGGAGTTTCTGGGTCCATTTCATCATGAAACAACCTGCCGGGTGATTGATTGGGTGAAGGAGGAGGTTAAACGCCAGATTGGAAAGACATGGAGTGAAGCTGGTAAAAGGAGCCTCCTGAACACTTTGCACTACCTGTTTGAGTCTCAGAATCGTGGACTGGCTCAGGCCGCACTGGGATCTGTGGAAACACTTTCATTCAGTGGAATGACACTGACCCCGATTGACTGCGCAGTCCTGTCTTATGTCATCGGACTCTGTGATACAATAAAACACCTCGACCTGGAGGGCTGCCACGTTCAGTGTGAAGGAATCCAGCGGCTGGGACCCGGGCTGCACAAGTGCCAGGCGTTGAGGTAACTTGATTTATTTCTCACTCTGAACTGTGAGACTGTTCTACTGTGTCATTTCAATGTAAAGGGATTTGGGTTAAACTGTGATAAATCAGATTGTGAAGAATTGTGACAAATGCCCAGGGGATCGGTCAGTAATTCCCCAAGGACGGGAGGGTTCTGTGGTTCCTTGTGAAGGGATGTTGGAGACTTCATCAGATCAGTGAACAACGGCCATTGGTTTAATGGTAGTAAATCACAGGAATGGCCGTGTTTCCTGCTGCCTGTGACACGTCCATTGACAATGTTCCTTCTCACTGTTACTGACACCCAGACCGACACTGACTGCAGCAGGTGGGTCAGAGATTCACACCCCCTTCCGGGTGAGGGACAAGAGACCGTCTGCAGACTGTCCCAGTGAGAAGGAAAGAAATACCATTGTGAGATTGCCCTCCCCTGCCCTTGATAGTGTGTGACTTTGCTCACTACCAGATACACAGAGAGCGAGGCCGCATCTCCTCTGGGTCTCTGTTCAGAACCAACACACACGTACAAAAATTTTCTGCATCCTCTCGTCTTGTAGGATTATCGTTTACCCTTGGAATCCTCCTGCGGGAATTTTTATCCCAATCCCCCTTCGATTCTTAGGGATCTCGTCGCCATCCCCATTCCTCCTGAGGGCTCTCTATTACCCTTTCCTCATCCTCCAGTGGAATGTCTCTTCCCCATCCCCCGTCCTCCTGTGGGATCTCTCTTTCCCATTCCCCTTCCTCCTCTAGGTTCTCTCTTCCCCATTCCCTTGCCTCCAGTGGTATCCCTTCCCATTCCCCTTCCATCTTGTGGGATCTATCTTCCCCATCCCCCTACCTCCTGTCGGATCTCTCTACTCCATTCCTCTTCCTCCTGTGGGATCTCACTTGCACATCCGCCTTCCGTTGTGGGATCTCTCTTCCCATTCTCCCACTCTCCTATGGGATCTAACTTTCCGATCCACCTTCCTCCTGTGGGATCTCACATCCTCATCAAATTCCTACTGTGAGATATCTCTTACTCATCCCCCTTCCTCCTGTGGGTTCTGTCTTTCCCAAACCCCTTCTTCCCATGGGATGTCTCTTCCGCATCTGCCTTCCTCCATTGGGATCAGTTGACAATCTGACTTCCACCGGTGGGATAGCTCTACCCCATCCCCCTTCTTCGTCTGGGATCTCTCATCCCCATCCCCCTCCTCCTGTGAGTCTTCTTTTCCCAACGCCCTCTTCCCGTGGGATCTCTCTTTCCCGTCCCCCAATACTTATGACGTATCTCTCCTACACAGTACAATTTATACTGCATGATCTCTCTTCCCCATCCCACATCCTGTGCAATCTCTTCCCTAACCCCCATTCATTCTGTGTCATCTCTCTTCATCCACATTCCTCCTGTTGGGCCTCTGTTCCCATCACCACAACTCCTGTGGGATCTGTCTTTTCCATCCACATTAATTCTCAGGTATCTCTCTTCCCCATCCCCCTTCCTCTTCTGGGATCCCTATCTCAATCCCCCTTCATCCTGTGGGGTCTCCCTTTCCCCATCCCCTTTCCTTCTGTGGGGTCTATCCTTCCCCAACCCCTTTTCTCCTGTGGGGTCTCTCTTCCCCATCCCCCTTCCTCCTGTCGGAACTCTCTTCCCCATCCCCCTTCCTCCTGTGGGATCTCTCTTCCCCATCCCCCTTCCTCCTGTGGGATTTCTCTTCCACTTCCCCCTTCCTCCTGTGGGATCTCTCTGCCCCATCCCCCATCGTCCCGGTGGGATCTCTCTGCCCCATCCCCCATCGTCCCGGTGGGATCTCTCTGCCCCATCCCCCATCGTCCCGGTGGGATCTCTCTGCCCCATCCCCCATCCTCCCGTGGGATCTCTCTTCCACATCCCCCATTCTTCCTGTGGGATCTCTCTTCCACATCCCCCATTCTTCCTGCGTGATCTTTCTTCCCCATCCCCCTTCCTCCGGTGGGATCTCTCTCCGCCATCCCACTTCCTCCTGCGGGATCTCTCTCCCCCATCCCCCTTCCTCAGGTGTGATCCTCTTCCCCATCCTCCTACCTCGTGTGGGATCTCTCAACCCCATCCATCTTCCTCCTGCGGGAACTCTCTCCCCTATCCCCCTTTCGTACCTCGGGATCTCTCTCCCCCATGCCCCTTTCCTACCGCGGGATCTCTCTCCCTAATCCACCTTCATCCCGAGGGATCTCTCTGACACATCCCCTATCCTCCTGTGGGATCTCCATTCCCCATCCCCTTCCTCCTGTGGGATCTCTATTCCCCATCCCTTTCCACCTGTGGGACCTCTCTCCCCCATCCCGGTTCCTCCTGCGGGATCTCTCTCCCCCATCCCTAATCAACCCACTTCCTCCTGTGGGATCTCTCTCCCCCATACCTTCTGAAACCCCTTCCTCCTGTGGGATCTCTCTCCCCCATCCCTTCTAAACCCCCTTCCTCCTGTGCGATATCTCTCCCACATCCCTTCTCAACCCCCTTCCTCCTGTGGGATCTCTCTTCCCCATCCCCCTTCTTCCTGTGGGATCTCTCTTCGCCAACCCCCTTCCTCCTGTGGCATCTCTCTCACCCATCCCGCTTCCTCCTGTGGGACCTCTCTTCGCCATCCCACTTCCTCCTGTGGGATCTCTCTCCCCCATCCATTCTCAACACACTTCCTCCTGCGGGATCTCTCACCCCCATCGCTTCTCAACCCCCTTCCTCCTGTGGGATCTGTCTACCCCATCGCCCTTCCTACTGTGGGATCTCTATTCCCCATCCCCCTTCCTCCTGTGGGATCTCTCTTCCCCATCCCCCTCACTCCTGTGCGATATCTCTCCCCCATCCCTTCTCAACCCCCTTCCTCCAGTGGGATCTCTCTTCCCCATCCCCTTCCACATGTGGGATCTGTCTACCCCATCGCCCTTCCTACTGTGAGATCTCTATTCCCCATCCCCCTTCCTCCTGAGGGATCTCTCTCCTCCATCACACATCCTCCTGTGGGATCTCTCCGCCAATCCCACTTCCTCCTGTGGGATCTCACGCCCCCAACCCACTTCCTCCTGTGGGATCTGTCTCCCACATCCCCCTTCCTCATGTGCGATCCCACTCCCCCGTCCCCCTTCCGCCTGTGGGAGCTCTCTCCCCCGTCCCCCTTCCTCCTGTGGGATCTCTCTCCCCCGTCCCCCTTCCGCCTGCGGGATCTCTCTGCTCCATCCCCCTTCCGCCTGTGGGATCTCTCTGCTCCATCCCCCATCCTCCAGTGCGATCTCCCTCCTCCATCCCCCTTCCTCCAGTGGGATCTCTCTCCCCCATCCCCCTTCCTCCTGTGGGATCTCTCTCCCCAATCCCCCTTCCTCCTGTGGGCTGTCTCTCCCCCATCCCTCTTCCTGTTGTGGGCTCTCTCTCCCCCCATCCCGCTTCCCCTTGTGGGATCTCTCTTCCCCATCCCCCTTCCAGCTCTGGGCTCTCTCTGCCCCATCCCCCTTCCACCTCTGGGCTCTCTCTGCCCGATCCCCCTTCCACCTCTGGGCTCTGTCTGCCCCATCCCCATTCCTCCTGAGGGCTCTCTGTTACCCTTTCCTCATCCTCCAGTGGAATGTCTTTTCCCCACACCCCTTCCTGCGGGATGTTTCTTCCCCGTTCCCCTTCCACCTGTGGGTTCTCTCTTCCCCATTCCCTTCCATCCAGTGGTATCCCTTCCCATCCCCCCTTCCTCCTGTCAGATCTCTTTTCTCCATCCCCCATCCGCCTATGGGATCTCTCTTCGCAAACCCCCTTCATCCTGTGGGACCTCACTTCCCCATCCCCCTCCCTCCTGTTGGATCTCTCTACCCCATTCCCCTCCCTCCTGTTGGATCTCTCCTTCCCATTCCCCTTCCTCCTGTCGGATCTCTCTTCCATACCCCCCTCCTCCTGTGGGATCTCTCTGCCCCATCCCCCTTCTTCCTGTCAGATTTCTTTTCCCCATCCCCCATCCTCCTATGGGATCTCTCTTCCCCATCCCCAGTCCTCCTGTGGGATCTCTCTTTCCCATTCCCCTTCCTCCTGTCGGATCTCTCTTCCATACCCCCCTCCTCCTGTGGGATCTCTCTGCCCCATCCCCCTTCTTCCTGTCAGATTTCTTTTCCCCATCCCCCATCCTCCTATGGGATCTCTCTTCCCCATCCCCAGTCCTCCTGTGGGATCTCTCTTTCCCATTCCCCTTCCTCCAGTGGGATCTCACTTGCACATCCGCCTTCCGTTGTGGGATCTCTCTTCCCATTCTCCCACTCTCCTATGGGATCTAACTTTCCGATCCACCTTCCTCCTGTGGGATCTCACATCCTCATCAAATTCCTACTGTGAGATATCTCTTACTCATCCCCCTTCCTCCTGTAGGTTCTGTCTTTCCCAAACCCCTTCTTCCCATGGGATGTCTCTTCCGCATCTGCCTTCCTCCATTGGGATCAGTTGACAATCTGACTTCCACCTGTGGGATAGCTCTACCCCATCCCCCTTCTTCGTCTGTGATCTCTCATCCCCATCCCCCTCCTCCTGTGAGTCTTCTTTTCCCAACGCCCTCTTCCCGTGGGATCTCTCTTTCCCGTCCCCCAATACTTATGACGTATCTCTCCTACACATTACAATTTATACTGCATGATCTCTCTTCCCCATCCCACATCCTGTGCAATCTCTTCCCTAACCCCCATTCATTCTGTGCCATCTCTCTTCATCCACATTCCTCCTGTTGGGCCTCTGTTCCCATCACCACAACTCCTGTGGGATCTGTCTTTTCCATCCACATTAATTCTCAGGTATCTCTCTTCCCCATCTCCCTTCTCTTGCGGGATCTCTCTCCCCGATCCCCCTTTCGTACCTCGGGATCTCTCTCCCCCATGCCCCTTTCCTACCGCGGGATCTCTCTCCCTAATCCACCTTTATCCCGAGGGATCTCTCTGACACATCCCCTATCCTCCTGTGGGATCTCCATTCCCCATCCCCTTCCTCCTGTGGGATCTCTATTCCCCATCCCTTTCCACCTGTGGGACCTCTCTCCCCCATCCCTGTTCCTCCTGCGGGATCTCTCTCCCCCATCCCTAATCAACCCACTTCCTCCTGTGGGATCTCTCTCCCCCATACCTTCTGAAACCCCTTCTTCCTGTGGGATCTCTCTCCCCCATCCATTCTGAACACACTTCCTCCTGCGGGATCTCTCACCCCCATCGCTTCTCAACCCCCTTCCTCCTGTGGGATCTCTCTCCCCCATCCCTTCTGAAACCCCTTCCTCCTGTGGGATCTCTCCAACCCATTCTTTCTCAAACCCCTTCCTCCTGTGCGATATCTCTCCCCCATCCCTTCTCAACCCCCTTCCTCCAGTGGGATCTCTCTTCCCCATCCCCCTTCCTCCTGTGGGATCTGTCTACCCCATCGCCCTTCCTACTGTGGGATCTCTATTCCACATCCCCCTTCCTCCTGTGGGATCTCTCTTCCCCATCCCCCTCACTCCTGTGCGATATCTCTCCCCCATCCCTTCTCAACCCCCTTCCTCCAGTGGGATCTCTCTTCCCCATCCCCTTCCACATGTGCGATCTGTCTACCCCATCGCCCTTCCTACTGTGAGATCTCTATTCCCCATCCCCCTTCCTCCTGAGGGATCTCTCTCCTCCATCACACTTCCTCCTGTGGGATCTCTCCGCCAATCCCACTTCCTCCTGTGGGATCTCACGTCCCCAACCCACTTCCTCCTGTGGGATCTGTCACCCCAATCCCCCTTCCTCATGTGCGATCCCACTCCCCCGTCCCTCTTCCGCCTGTGGGAGCTCTCTCCACCGTAACCCTTCCTCCAGTGGGATCTCTCTCCCCCATCCCCCTTCCTCCTGTGGGATCTCTCTCCCCAATCCCCCTTCCTCCTGTGGGCTGTCTCTCCCCCATCCCCCTTCCTGTTGTGGGCTGTCTCTCCCCCATCCCCCTTCCTGTTGTGGGCTCTCTCTCCCCCATCCCGCTTCCCCTTGTGGGATCTCTCTTCCCCATCCCCCTTCCAGCTCTGGGCTCTCTCTGCCCCAACCCCCTTCCACCTCTGGGCTCTCTCTGCCCGATCCCCCTTCCACCTCTGGGCTCTGTCTGCCCCATCCCCCTTCCTCCTGTGGGATCTCTCTCCCCCATCACCCTTACTCCTGTGGGATCTCTCGGCTACATCCCCCTTCCTCCTGTGCGATCTTTCTCCTCCATCCCACTTCCTCCTGTGGGCCCTCTCCCCCCCAGCCCCCTTCCTCCTGTGGGATCTCTTTCCCCAATCCCCCTTCCTCCTGTGGGCTCTCTCTAACCCATCCCCCTTCCTGTTGTGGGCTCTCTCTCCCCCATCCCCCTTTCCCTTGTGGGATCTCACTTCCCCATCCCCCTTCCTCCTGTGGGCTATCTCTCCCCCATCCCCCTTCCTGTTGTGGGCTCTCTCTCCCCCATCCCCCTTTCCCTTGTGGGATCTCACTTCCCCATCCCCCTTCCAGCTCTGGCCTCTCTCTCCCCCGTCCCCCTTCCACCTCCGGGCTCTGTCTGCCCCATCCCCCTTCCTCCTGTGGGATCTCTCTCCCCCATCCCCCTTTCTCCTGTGGGATCCCTCCCCCCCATCCACCTTGCTCTTGTGGGATCCCTCACCCCATCCCCCTTCCTCCTGTTGGATCTCTCTGCTCCATCCGCCTGTGGTATCTCTCTGCTCCATCCCACTTCCTCCTGTGCGATCTCCCTCCTCTATCCCCCTCCCTCCCGTGGGATCGCATTCCTCCATCCCACTTCCTCCTGTGGGCCTTCTCTCCCCCATCCTCCTTCCTCCTGTGGGATATCTCTCCCCCATCCCACTTCCTCCTGTGGGCCCCCTCTAACCCATCCCCCTTCCTCCTGTGGGATCTCTCTCACCCATCACCCTTCCTCCTGTGCAATCTCTCTCACCGATCCCCCTTCCTCCTGTGGGATCTCTCTCCCCATCCCCCTTCCTCCTGTGGGATCTCTTTCCCCCATCCCCCTTCCTCCTGTGAGATCTCTCTCCCCCATCCTGCTTCATTCTGTGGGATCTCTCTCCCACATCCCCCTTCCTCCTGTGTGAACTCTCTACCCAATCCCCATTCCTCCTGTGGGATCTCTCTCCCCCATCCACCTTCCTCCTGTGTGATCTCACTGCCCCATCCCCCTTACTACTGTGGGATCTTTCTCCCCCATCCCCCTTCCTCCTGAGAGATCTCTCTGCTCAGTCCCCCTTCCTCCTGTGGTGATCTCTCACCCCCGTCCCCCTTCTTCCTGTGGGATCTCTCTCTCCCGACCCCCTTCCTCCTGTGGGATCGCTATCCCCCATCCCCCTTACTCCTGTGGGATCTCTCTTCCCCATCCCCCTTCCGCCTGTGTAATCTCTCTCCCCCATCCACCTTCCTCCTGTGGGATCTCTCTCATCCATCCCACTTCCGCCTGTGGGATCTCTCTGCTTCATCCCCCTTCCGCCTGTGGGATCTCTCTGCTCCATCCCCCTACCTCCTGTGAGATCTCCCTCCTCCATGCCCCTTCCTCCAGTGGGATCTCTCTCCCCCATCCCCCTTCCTCCTGTGGGATCTCTCTGCCCAATCCCCCTTCCTCCTGTGGGCTATCACTCCCCCATATCCCTTCCTGTTGTGGGCTCTCTCTCCCCCATCCCCCTTCCCCTGTGGGATCTCTCTTCCCCATCACCCTTCCAGCTCTGGGCTCTCTCTCCCCCGTCCCCCTTCCACCTCTGGGATCTGTCTGCCCCATCCCCCTTCCTCCTGTGGGATCTCTCTCCCCCACCCCCCTTACTCCTGTGGGATCTCTCTGCCGCATCCCCCTTACTCCTGTGGGATCTCTCTCCCCGATCCCCCTTCCTCCTCCGGGATCTCTCTCCACCATCCCCCTTCCTATTGTGGGATCCCTCACCCCATCCCACTTCTTCCTGTGGGCCCTCTCTCCCCCATTCCCCTTCCTCCTGTGGGATCTCTCTCCCGCATCCCACTTCCTCCTGTGGGCCCTCTCTCCCCCATCCCCCTTCCTCCTGTGGGATCTCTCTCACCCATCCCCCTTCCTCCTGTGTGATCAATCTCACCCATCACCCTTCCTCCTGTGCAATCTCTCTCACCGAACCCCTTCGTCCTGTGGGATCTCTCTCCCCGTCCCCCTTCCTCCTGTGGGATCTCCTTTCCCCATCCCTTCCTCCTGTGGGATCTTTCTCCCCCATCTCCCTTCCTCCTGTGGGATCTCTTTCACCCATCCCCCTTCCTCCTGTGAGATCTCTCTCCCAAATCACGCTTCATTCTGTGGGATCTCTCTCCCACATCCCCCTTCCTCCTGTGGGATCTCTCTGCTCCGTCCCCCTTCCTCCTGTGGGATCTCTCTCCCCCGTCCCCCTTCCTCCTGTGTGAACTCTCTATCCCATCCCCATTCCTCCTGTATGATCTCTCTCCCCCATCCACCTTCCTCCTGTGGGATCTCTCTCATCCATCCCTCTTCCGCCTGTGGGATCTCTCTGCTCCATCCCACTTCCGCCTGTGGGATCTCTCTGCTCCATCCCCCTTCCTCCTGTGCGATCTCCCTCCGCAATCCCCTTCCTCCAGTGGGATCTCTCTCCCCCATCCCCCTTCCTCTTGTGGGATCTCTCTCCCCAATCCCCCTTCCTCCTGTGGGCTATCTCTCCCCCATCCCCCTTCCTGTTGTGGGCTCTCTCTCCCCCATCCCCCTTTCCCTTGTGGGATCTCACTTCCCCATCCCACTTCCAGCTCTGGGCTCTCTCTCCCCCGTCCCCCTTCCACCTTCGGGCTCTGACTGCCCCATCCCCCTTCCTCCTGTGGGATCTCTCTCCCCCATCCCCCTTTCTCCTGTGGGATCCCTCCCCCCCATCCACCTTCCTCTTGTGGGATCCCTCACCCCATCCCCCTTCCTCCTGTTGGATCTCTCTTCTCCATCCGCCTGTGGTATCTCTCTGCTCCATCCCCCTTCCTCCTGTGCGATCTCCCTCCTCTATCCCCCTCCCTCCCGTGGGATCGCATTCCTCCATCCCACTTCCTCCTGTGGGCCCTCTCTACCCCATCCTCCTTCCTCCTGTGGGATATCTCTCCCCCATCCCACTTCCTCCTGTGTGCCCTCTCTCCCCCATCCCACTTCCTCCTGTGGGATCTCTCTCACCCATCCCCCTTCCTCCTGTATGATCAATCTCACCCATCACCCTTCCTCCTGTGCAATCTCTCTCACCGATCCCCCTTCCTCTTGTGGGATCTCTTTTCCCCATCCCTTCCTCCTGTGGGATCTTTCTCCCCCATCCCCCTTCCTCCTGTGGGATCTCTTTCCCCCATCCCCCTTCCTCCTGTGAGATCTCTCTCCCCTATCCTGCTTCATTCTGTGGGATCTCTCTCCCACATCCCCCTTCCTCCTGTGGGATCTCTCTGCTCCGTCCCCCTTCCTCCTGTGGGATCTCTCTCCCCCGTCCCCCTTCCTCCTGTGTGAACTCTCTACCCCATCCCCATTCCTCCTGTGGGATCTCTCTCCCCCATCCACCTTCCTCCTGTTGGATCTCTCTCCCCCATCCCCCTTCCACTTGTGGGATCTCTCTCATCCATCCCTCTTCCGCCTGTGCGATCTCTCTGCTCCATCCCCTTTCCGCCTGTGGGATCTGTCTGCTCCATCCCCCTTCCTCCTGTGCGATCTCCCTCCTCCATCCTCCTTCCTCCTGTGTGCTATCTCTCCCCCATCCCCCTTCCTGTTGTGGGCTCTCGCTCCCCAATCCCCTTCCCCTTGTGAGATCTCACTTCCACATTCCCCTTCCAGCTTTGGGTTCTCTCTGCCCCATCCCCCTTCCACCTCTGGCTCTCTCTGCCCCATCCCCCTTCACGCTCTGGGCTCCATCTGCCCCATCTACTTGACAGATAGACCTCAGTATGTGCGGTTGGGAGACTGTAGGTCTGACACGGTGGTCAGCAGCACAGGAGCGCTGCAGGGAACCGTACTCTCTCCGGTCCTGTTCACCCTGTACACATCAGACTTCCAATATAACTCGGAGTCCTGCCATGTGCAGAAGTTCGCTGATGACACGACCATAGTTGGGTGTGTCAGGAATGGACAGGAGGAGGAGTATAGGAAACGGGTACAGGACTTTGTGATATGGTGCAACTCAAACTACCTGCGTCTCAATATCACCAAGACCAAGGAGATGGTGGTGGACTTTAGGAGATCTAGGCCTCATATGGAGCCAGTGATCATTAAAGGAGAATGTGTGGAGCAGGTTAAGACCTACAAGTATCTGGGAGTACAGTTAGACGAGAAGCTAGACTGGACTGCCAACACAGATGCCCTGTGCAGGAAGGCACAGAGTCGACTGTACTTCCTTAGAAGGTTGGCGTCATTCAATGTCTGTAGTGAGATGCTGAAGATGTTCTATAGGTCAGTTGTGGAGAGCGCCCTCTTCTTTGTGGTGGCGTGTTGGGGAGGAAGCATTAACAAGAGGGACGCCTCACGTCTTAATAAGCTGGTAAGGAAGGCGGGCTCTGTCGTGGGCAAAGTACAGGAGAGTTTAACATCGGTAGCTGAGCGAAGGGCGCTGAGTAGGCTACGGTCAATTATGGAAAACTCTGAACATCCTCTACATAGCACCATCCAGAGACAGAGAAGCAGTTTCAGCGACAGGTTACTATCGATGCAATGCTCCTCAGACAGGATGAAGAGGTCAATACTCCCCAATGCCATTAGGCTTTAAAATTCAACCGCCAGAACTTAAGAACTTTTTTAAAGCTATTATTAATGCTTTTTGAGATAGTGATTTAGATGCATATCATATGCAAGTATCTATCTATCTATCTATCTATCTATCTATCTATCTATCTATCTATCTATCTATCTATCTATCTATCTATCTATCTATCTATCTATCTATCTATCTATCCCCCTTCCTACTGTGGGATCTCTCTCCCCCATCCCCTTTAATTCTGTGGGATCACTCTCCCCAATCCCCCTTCCTCCTGTGGGCACTCTCTCCCCCATCCCACTTCCTGTTGTGGGATCTCTCTTCCCCATCCCCCTTCCGACTGTGGGATCCCGCTTCCCCATCCCTCTTCCTCCTGTGGGCACTCTCTCATCCATCCCCCTTCCTCCTGTGGGCTCTATCTAACCCATCCCCCTTCCTGTTGTGGGCTCTCTCTCCCCCATACCCCTTCCCCTTGTGGGATCTCTATCCCCCATCACCCTTCCTCCTGTTGGATCTCTCTCCCCCATCCCCCTTACTCCTGTGGGATCTCTCTCCCCCATCCCCGTTCCTCCTGTGTGAAATCTCTACCCCATCCCCATTCCTCCTGTGGGATCTCTCTCAGCCATCCACCTTCCTCCTGTGGGATCTCTCTCATCCATCCCTCTTCCGCCTGTGGGATCTCTCTGCTCCATCCCACTTCCGCCTGTGGGATCTCTCTGCTCCATCCCCCTTCCTCCTGTGCGATCTCTCTCCCCCATCCCCCTTCCTCTTGTGGGATCTCTCTCATCCATCCCTCTTCCGCCTGTGAGATCTCTCTGCTCCGTCCCCCTTCCTCCTGTGCGATCTCCCTCCTCCATCCCCCTTCCTCCTGTGGGCTATCTCTCCCCCATCCCCCTTCCTGTTGTGGGCTCTCCCTCCCCCATCCCCCTTCCCCTTGTGGGATTTCTCTTCCCCATCCCCCTTCCAGCTTTGGGTTCTCTCTGCCCCATCCCCCTTCTACCTCTTGGCTCTCTCTGCCCCATCCCCCTTCCAGTTCTGGGCTCCATCTGCCCCATGCCCCTTCCACCTGTGGGAAATCTCTCCCCCATCCCCCTTCATCCTGAGGGATCTCTCTCCCCCATCCCCCTTCCTCCTGTGGGCTATCTCTCCCCCATCCCCCTTCCTGTTGTGGGCTCTCTCTCCCCCATCCCCCTTTCCCTTGTGGGATCTCACTTCCAAATCCCCCTTCCAGCTCTGGGCTCGCTCTCCCCCGTCCCCCTTCCACTTCCGGGCTCTGTCTGCCCCATCCACCTTCCTCCTGTGGGATCTCTCTCCCCCATCCCCCTTTCTCCTGTGGGATCCCTCCCCCCATCCCCCTTCCTCCTGTTGGATCTCTTTCCCCCATCCCCCTTCCTCCTGTGAGATCTCTCTCCCTCATCCTGCTTCATTCTGTGGGAACTCTCTCCCACATCCCCCTTCCTCCTGTGGGATCTCTCTGCTCCGTCCCCCTTCCTCCTGTGGGATCTCTATCCCCCGTCCCCCTTCCTCCAGTGTGAACTCTCTACCCCATTCCCATTCCTCCTGTGGGATCTCTCTCCCCCATCCACCTTCCTCCTGTGTGATCTCACTGCCCCATCCCCCTTACTACTGTGGGATCTTTCTCCCCCATCCCACTTCCTCCTGAGAGATCTCTCTGCTCCGTCCCCCTTCCTCCTGTGGTGATCTCTCACCCCCGTCCCCCTTCTTCCTGTGGGATCTCTCTCTCCCGACCCCCTTCCTCCTGTGGGATCTCTATCCCCCATCCCCCTTACTCCTGTGGGATCTCTCTTCCCCATCCCCCTTCCGCCTGTGTAATCTCTCTCCCCCATCCACCTTCCTCCTGTGGGATCTCTCTCATCCATCCCACTTCCGCCTGTGGGATCTCTCTGCTTCATCCCCCTTCCGCCTGTGGGATCTCTCTGCTCCATCCCCCTACCTCCTGTGAGATCTCCCTCGTCCATCCCCCTTCCACCAGTGGGATCTCTCTCCCCCATCCCCCTTCCTCCTGTGGGATCTCTCTCCCCAATCCCCCTTCCTCCTGTGGGCTATCACTCCCCCATCCCCCTTCCTGTTGTGGGCTCTCTCTCCCCCATCCCCCTTCCCCTGTGGGATCTCTCTTCCCCATCACCCTTCCAGCTCTGGGCTCTCTCTCCCCCGTCCCCCTTCCACCTCTGGGCTCTGTCTGCCCCATCCCCCTTCCTCCTGTGGGATCTCTCTCCCCCATCCCCTTACTCCTGTGGGATCTCTCTGCCGCATCCCCCTTACTCCTGTGGGATCTCTCTCCCCGATCCCCCTTCCTCCTGCGGGATCTCTCTCCACCATCCCCCTTCCTATTGTGGGATCCCTCACCACATCCCAATTCCTCCTGTGGGCCCTCTCTCCCCCATCCCCCTTCCTCCTGTGGGATCTCTCTCCCGCATCCCTCTTCCTCCTGTGGGCCCTCTCTCCCCCATCCCCCTTCCTCCTGTGGGATCTCTCTCACCCATCCCCCTTCCTCCTGTGTGATCAATCTCACCCATCACCGTTCCTCCTGTGCAATCTCTCTCACCGAACCCCTTCGTCCTGTGGGATCTCTCTCCCCGTCCCCCTACCTCCTGTGGGATCTCCTTTCCCCATCCCTTCCTCCTGTGGGATCTTTCTCCCCCAACCCCTTCCTCCTGTGGGATCTCTTTCACCCATCCCCCTTCCTCCTGTGAGATCTCTCTCCCCCATCCCGCTTCATTCTGTGGGATCTCTCTCCCACATCCCCCTTCCTCCTGTGGGATCTCACTGCTCCGTCCCCCTTCCTCCTGTGGGATCTCTCTCCCCCGTCCCCCTTCCTCCTGTGTGAACTCTCTATCCCATCCCCATTCCTCCTGTATGATCTCTCTCCCCCATCCACCTTCCTCCTGTGGGATCTCTCTCATCCATCCATCTTCCGCCTGTGGGATCTCTCTGCTCCATCCCCCTTCCGCCTGTGGGATCTCTCTGCTTCATCCTCCTTCCGCCTGTGGGATCTCTCTGCTCCATCCCCCTTCCTCCTGTGTGATCTCACTGCCCCATCCCCCTTACTACTGTGGGATCTTTCTCCCCCATCCCCCTTCCTCCTGAGAGATCTCTCTGCTCAGTCCCCCTTCCTCCTGTGGTGATCTCTCACCCCCGTCCCCCTTCTTCCTGTGGGATCTCTCTCTCCCGACCCCCTTCCTCCTGTGGGATCTCTATCCCCCATCCCCCTTACTCCTGTGGGATCTCTCTTCCCCATCCCCCTTCCGCCTGTGTAATCTCTCTCCCCCATCCACCTTCCTCCTGTGGGATCTCTCTCATCCATCCCACTTCCGCCTGTGGGATCTCTCTGCTTCATCCCCCTTCCGCCTGTGGGATCTCTCTGCTCCATCCCCCTACCTCCTGTGAGATCTCCCTCCTCCATGCCCCTTCCTCCAGTGGGATCTCTCTCCTCCATCCCCCTTCCTCCTGTGGGATCTCTCTCCCCAATCCCCCTTCCTCCTGTGGGCTATCACTCCCCCATATCCCTTCCTGTTGTGGGCTCTCTCTCCCCCATCCCCCTTCCCCTGTGGGATCTCTCTTCCCCATCACCCTTCCAGCTCTGGGCTCTCACTCCCCCGTCCCCCTTCCACCTCTGGGATCTGTCTGCCCCATCCCCCTTCCTCCTGTGGGATATCTCTCCCCCAACCCCCTTACTCCTGTGGGATCTCTCTGCCGCATCCCCCTTACTCCTGTGGGATCTCTCTCCCCGATCCCCCTTCCTCCTCCGGGATCTCTCTCCACCATCCCCCTTCCTATTGTGGGATCCCTCACCCCATCCCACTTCTTCCTGTGGGCCCTCTCTCCCCCATTCCCCTTCCTCCTGTGGGATCTCTCTCCCGCATCCCACTTCCTCCTGTGGGCCCTCTCTCCCCCATCCCCCTTCCTCCTGTGGGATCTCTCTCACCCATCCCCCTTCCTCCTGTGTGATCAATCTCACCCATCACCCTTCCTCCTGTGCAATCTCTCTCACCGAACCCCTTCGTCCTGTGGGATCTCTCTCCCCGTCCCCCTTCCTCCTGTGGGATCTCCTTTCCCCATCCCTTCCTCCTGTGGGATCTTTCTCCCCCATCCCCCTTCCTCCTGTGGGATCTCTTTCACCCATCCCCCTTCCTCCTGTGAGATCTCTCTCCCAAATCACGCTTCATTCTGTGGGATCTCTCTCCCACATCCCCCTTCCTCCTGTGGGATCTCTCTGCTCCGTCCCCCTTCCTCCTGTGGGATCTCTCTCCCCCGTCCCCCTTCCTCCTGTGTGAACTCTCTATCCCATCCCCATTCCTCCTGTATGATCTCTCTCATCCATCCCTCTTCCGCCTGTGGGATCTCTCTGCTCCATCCCACTTCCGCCTGTGGGATCTCTCTGCTCCATCCCCCTTCCTCCTGTGCGATCTCCCTCCGCCATCCCCCTTCCTCCAGTGGGATCTCTCTCCCCCATCCCCCTTCCTCTTGTGGGATCTCTCTCCCCAATCCCCCTGCCTCCTGTGGGCTATCTCTCCCCCATCCCCCTTTCCCTTGTGGGATCTCACTTCCCCATCCCACTTCCAGCTCTGGGCTCTCTCTCCCCCGTCCCCCTTCCACCTCCGGGCTCTGTCTGCCCCATCCCCCTTCCTCCTGTGGGATCTCTCTCCCCCATCCCCCTTTCTCCTGTGGGATCTCCTTTCCCCATCCCTTCCTCCTGTGGGATCTTTCTCCCCCATCCCCCTTCCTCCTGTGGGATCTCTTTCACCCATCCCCCTTCCTCCTGTGAGATCTCTCTCCCAAATCACGCTTCATTCTGTGGGATCTCTCTCCCACATCCCCCTTCCTCCTGTGGGATCTCTCTGCTCCGTCCCCCTTCCTCCTGTGGGATCTCTCTCCCCCGTCCCCCTTCCTCCTGTGTGAACTCTCTATCCCATCCCCATTCCTCCTGTATGATCTCTCTCATCCATCCCTCTTCCGCCTGTGGGATCTCTCTGCTCCATCCCACTTCCGCCTGTGGGATCTCTCTGCTCCATCCCCCTTCCTCCTGTGCGATCTCCCTCCGCCATCCCCCTTCCTCCAGTGGGATCTCTCTCCCCCATCCCCCTTCCTCTTGTGGGATCTCTCTCCCCAATCCCCCTTCCTCCTGTGGGCTATCTCTCCCCCATCCCCCTTTCCCTTGTGGGATCTCACTTCCCCATCCCACTTCCAGCTCTGGGCTCTCTCTCCCCCGTCCCCCTTCCACCTCCGGGCTCTGTCTGCCCCATCCCCCTTCCTCCTGTGGGATCTCTCTCCCCCATCCCCCTTTCTCCTGTGGGATCCCTCCCCCCCATCCACCTTCCTCTTGTGGGATCCCTCACCCCATCCCCCTTCCTCCTGTTGGATCTCTCTTCTCCATCCGCCTGTGGTATCTCTCTGCTCCATCCCCCTTCCTCCTGTGCGATCTCCCTCCTCTATCCCCCTCCCTCCCGTGGGATCGCATTCCTCCATCCCACTTCCTCCTGTGGGCCCTCTCTCCCCCATCCTCCTTCCTCCTGTGGGATATCTCTCCCCCATCCCACTTCCTCCTGTGGGCCCTCTCTCCCCCATCCCCCTTTCCTCCTGTGGGATCTCTCTCACCCATCCCCCTTCCTCCTGTATGATCAATCTCACCCATCACCCTTCCTCCTGTGCAATCTCTCTCACCGATCCCCCTTCCTCTTGTGGGATCTCTTTTCCCCATCCCTTCCTCCTGTGGGATCTTTCTCCCCCATCCCCCTTCCTCCTGTGGGATCTCTTTCCCCCATCCCCCTTCCTCCTGTGAGATCTCTCTCCCCTATCCTGCTTCATTCTGTGGGATCTCTCTCCCACATCCCCCTTCCTCCTGTGGGATCTCTCTGCTCCGTCCCCCTTCCTCCTGTGGGATCTCTCTCCCCCGTCCCCCTTCCTCCTGTGTGAACTCTCTACCCCATCCCCATTCCTCCTGTGGGATCTCTCTCCCCCATCCACCTTCCTCCTGTGGGATCTCTCTCCCCCATCCCCCTTCCACTTGTGGGATCTCTCTCATCCATCCCTCTTCCGCCTGTGCGATCTCGCTGCTCCATCCCCTTTCCGCCTGTGGGATCTGTCTGCTCCATCCCCCTTCCTCCTGTGCGATCTCCCTCCTCCATCCTCCTTCCTCCTGTGTGCTATCTCTCCCCCATCCCCCTTCCTGTTGTGGGCTCTCGCTCCCCAATCCCCTTCCCCTTGTGAGATCTCACTTCCACATTCCCCTTCCAGCTTTGTGTTCTCTCTGCCCCATCCCCCTTCACGCTCTGGGCTCCATCTGCCCCATCTACTTGACAGATAGACCTCAGTATGTGCGGTTGGGAGACTGTAGGTCTGACACGGTGGTCAGCAGCACAGGAGCGCTGCAGGGAACCGTACTCTCTCCGGTCCTGTTCACCCTGTACACATCAGACTTCCAATATAACTCGGAGTCCTGCCATGTGCAGAAGTTCGCTGATGACACGACCATAGTTGGGTGTGTCAGGAATGGACAGGAGGAGGAGTATAGGAAACGGGTACAGGACTTTGTGATATGGTGCAACTCAAACTACCTGCGTCTCAATATCACCAAGACCAAGGAGATGGTGGTGGACTTTAGGAGATCTAGGCCTCATATGGAGCCAGTGATCATTAAAGGAGAATGTGTGGAGCAGGTTAAGACCTACAAGTATCTGGGAGTACAGTTAGACGAGAAGCTAGACTGGACTGCCAACACAGATGCCCTGTGCAGGAAGGCACAGAGTCGACTGTACTTCCTTAGAAGGTTGGCGTCATTCAATGTCTGTAGTGAGATGCTGAAGATGTTCTATAGGTCAGTTGTGGAGAGCGCCCTCTTCTTTGTGGTGGCGTGTTGGGGAGGAAGCATTAACAAGAGGGACGCCTCACGTCTTAATAAGCTGGTAAGGAAGGCGGGCTCTGTCGTGGGCAAAGTACAGGAGAGTTTAACATCGGTAGCTGAGCGAAGGGCGCTGAGTAGGCTACGGTCAATTATGGAAAACTCTGAACATCCTCTACATAGCACCATCCAGAGACAGAGAAGCAGTTTCAGCGACAGGTTACTATCGATGCAATGCTCCTCAGACAGGATGAAGAGGTCAATACTCCCCAATGCCATTAGGCTTTAAAATTCAACCGCCAGAACTTAAGAACTTTTTTAAAGCTATTATTAATGCTTTTTGAGATAGTGATTTAGATGCATATCATATGCAAGTATCTATCTATCTATCTATCTATCTATCTATCTATCTATCTATCTATCTATCTATCTATCTATCTATCTATCTATCTATCTATCTATCTATCTATCTATCTATCTATCTATCTATCTATCTATCCCCCTTCCTACTGTGGGATCTCTCTCCCCCATCCCCTTTAATTCTGTGGGATCACTCTCCCCAATCCCCCTTCCTCCTGTGGGCACTCTCTCCCCCATCCCACTTCCTGTTGTGGGATCTCTCTTCCCCATCCCCCTTCCGACTGTGGGATCCCGCTTCCCCATCCCTCTTCCTCCTGTGGGCACTCTCTCATCCATCCCCCTTCCTCCTGTGGGCTCTATCTAACCCATCCCCCTTCCTGTTGTGGGCTCTCTCTCCCCCATACCCCTTCCCCTTGTGGGATCTCTATCCCCCATCACCCTTCCTCCTGTTGGATCTCTCTCCCCCATCCCCCTTACTCCTGTGGGATCTCTCTCCCCCATCCCCGTTCCTCCTGTGTGAAATCTCTACCCCATCCCCATTCCTCCTGTGGGATCTCTCTCAGCCATCCACCTTCCTCCTGTGGGATCTCTCTCATCCATCCCTCTTCCGCCTGTGGGATCTCTCTGCTCCATCCCACTTCCGCCTGTGGGATCTCTCTGCTCCATCCCCCTTCCTCCTGTGCGATCTCTCTCCCCCATCCCCCTTCCTCTTGTGGGATCTCTCTCATCCATCCCTCTTACGCCTGTGAGATCTCTCTGCTCCGTCCCCCTTCCTCCTGTGCGATCTCCCTCCTCCATCCCCCTTCCTCCTGTGGGCTATCTCTCCCCCATCCCCCTTCCTGTTGTGGGCTCTCCCTCCCCCATCCCCCTTCCCCTTGTGGGATTTCTCTTCCCCATCCCCCTTCCAGCTTTGGGTTCTCTCTGCCCCATCCCCCTTCTACCTCTTGGCTCTCTCTGCCCCATCCCCCTTCCAGCTCTGGGCTCCATCTGCCCCATGCCCCTTCCACCTGTGGGAACTCTCTCCCCCATCCCCCTTCATCCTGAGGGATCTCTCTCCCCCATCCCCCTTCCTCCTGTGGGCTATCTCTCCCCCATCCCCCTTCCTGTTGTGGGCTCTCTCTCCCCCATCCCCCTTTCCCTTGTGGGATCTCACTTCCCCATCCCCCTTCCAGCTCTGGGCTCTCTCTCCCCCGTCCCCCTTCCACTTCCGGGCTCTGTCTGCCCCATCCCCCTTCCTCCTGTGGGATCTCTCTCCCCCATCCCCCTTTCTCCTGTGGGATCCCTCCCCCCATCCCCCTTCCTCCTGTTGGATCTCTTTCCCCCATCCCCCTTCCTCCTGTGAGATCTCTCTCCCCCATCCTGCTTCATTCTGTGGGAACTCTCTCCCACATCCCCCTTCCTCCTGTGGGATCTCTCTGCTCCGTCCCCCTTCCTCCTTTGGGATCTCTATCCCCCGTCCCCCTTCCTCCAGTGTGAACTCTCTACCCCATCCCCATTCCTCCTGTGGGATCTCTCTCCCCCATCCACCTTCCTCCTGTGTGATCTCACTGCCCCATCCCCCTTACTACTGTGGGATCTTTCTCCCCCATCCCACTTCCTCCTGAGAGATCTCTCTGCTCCGTCCCCTTTCCTCCTGTGGTGATCTCTCACCCCCGTCCCCCTTCTTCCTGTGGGATCTCTCTCTCCCGACCCCCTTCCTCCTGTGGGATCTCTATCCCCCATCCCCCTTACTCCTGTGGGATCTCTCTTCCCCATCCCCCTTCCGCCTGTGTAATCTCTCTCCCCCATCCACCTTCCTCCTGTGGGATCTCTCTCATCCATCCCACTTCCGCCTGTGGGATCTCTCTGCTTCATCCCCCTTCCGCCTGTGGGATCTCTCTGCTCCATCCCCCTACCTCCTGTGAGATCTCCCTCGTCCATCCCCCTTCCACCAGTGGGATCTCTCTCCCCCATCCCCCTTCCTCCTGTGGGATCTCTCTCCCCAATCCCCCTTCCTCCTGTGGGCTATCACTCCCCCATCCCCCTTCCTGTTGTGGGCTCTCTCTCCCCCCATCCCCCTTCCCCTGTGGGATCTCTCTTCCCCATCACCCTTCCAGCTCTGGGCTCTCTCTCCCCCGTCCCCCTTCCACCTCTGGGCTCTGTCTGCCCCATCCCCCTTCCTCCTGTGGGATCTCTCTCCCCCATCCCCCTTACTCCTGTGGGATCTCTCTGCCGCATCCCCCTTACTCCTGTGGGATCTCTCTCCCCGATCCCCCTTCCTCCTGCGGGATCTCTCTCCACCATCCCCCTTCCTATTGTGGGATCCCTCACCACATCCCAATTCCTCCTGTGGGCCCTCTCTCCCCCATCCCCCTTCCTCCTGTGGGATCTCTCTCCCGCATCCCTCTTCCTCCTGTGGGCCCTCTCTCCCCCATCCCCCTTCCTCCTGTGGGATCTCTCTCACCCATCCCCCTTCCTCCTGTGTGATCAATCTCACCCATCACCGTTCCTCCTGTGCAATCTCTCTCACCGAACCCATTCGTCCTGTGGGATCTCTCTCCCCGTCCCCCTTCCTCCTGTGGGATCTCCTTTCCCCATCCCTTCCTCCTGTGGGATCTTTCTCCCCCATCCCCCTTCCTCCTGTGGGATCTCTTTCACCCATCCCCCTTCCTCCTGTGAGATCTCTCTCCCCCATCCCGCTTCATTCTGTGGGATCTCTCTCCCACATCCCCCTTCCTCCTGTGGGATCTCACTGCTCCGTCCCCCTTCCTCCTGTGGGATCTCTCTCCCCCGTCCCCCTTCCTCCTGTGTGAACTCTCTATCCCATCCCCATTCCTCCTGTATGATCTCTCTCCCCCATCCACCTTCCTCCTGTGGGATCTCTCTCATCCATCCATCTTCCGCCTGTGGGATCTCTCTGCTCCATCCCCCTTCCGCCTGTGGGATCTCTCTGCTTCATCCTCCTTCCGCCTGTGGGATCTCTCTGCTCCATCCCCCTTCCTCCTGTGTGAACTCTCTATCCCATCCCCATTCCTCCTGTATGATCTCTCTCCCCCATCCACCTTCCTCCTGTGGGATCTCTCTCATCCATCCCTCTTCCGCCTGTGGGATCTCTCTGCTCCAACCCCCTTCCGCCTGTGGGATCTCTCTGCTCCATCCCCCTTCCTCCTGTGCGATCTCCCTCCGCCATCCCCCTTCCTCCAGTGGGATCTCTCTCCCCCATCCCCCTTCCTCCAGTGGGATCTCTCTCCCCCATCCCCCTTCCTCCTGTGGGATCTCTCTGCTCCATCCCCCTTCCTCCTGTGCGATCTCCCTCCGCCATCCCCCTTCCTCCAGTGGGATCTCTCTCCCCCATCCCCCTTCCTCCTGTGGGATCTCTCTCCCCAATCCCCCTTCCTCCTGTGGCCTATCTCTCCCCCATCCCCCTTCCTGTTGTGGGCTCTCTCTCCCCCATCCCCCTTTCCCTTGTGGGATCTCACTTCCCCATCCCCCTTCCAGCTCTGGCCTCTCTCTCCCCCCGTCCCCCTTCCACCTCCGGGCTCTGTCTGCCCCATCCCCCTTCCTCCTGTGGGATCTCTCTCCCCCATCCCCCTTTCTCCTGTGGGATCCCTCCCCCCCATCCACCTTACTCTTGTGGGATCCCTCACCCCATCCCCCTTCCTCCTGTTGGATCTCTCTGCTCCATCCGCCTGTGGTATCTCTCTGCTCCATCCCCCTTCCTCCTGTGCGATCTCCCTCCTCTATCCCCCTCCCTCCCGTGGGATCGCATTCCTCCATCCCACTTCCTCCTGTGGGCCCTCTCTCCCCCATCCTCCTTCCTCCTGTGGGATATCTCTCCCCCATCCCACTTCCTCCTGTGGGCCCTCTCTCCCCCATCCCGCTTCCTCCTGTGGGATCTCTCTCACCCATCCCCCTTCCTCCTGTATGATCAATCTCACCCATCACCCTTCCTCCTGTGCAATCTCTCTCACCGATCCCCCTTCCTCCTGTGGGATCTCTCTCTCCGTCCCCCTTCCTCTTGTGGGATCTCTTTTCCCCATCCCTTCCTCCTGTGGGATCTTTCTCCCCCATCCCCCTTCCTCCTGTGGGATCTCTTTTCCCCCATCCCCCTTCCTCCTGTGAGATCTCTCTCCCCCATCCTGCTTCATTCTGTGGGATCTCTCTCCCACATCCCCCTTCCTCCTGTGGGATCTCTCTGCTCCGTCCCCCTTCCTCCTGTGGGATCTCTATCCCCCGTCCCCCTTCCTCCAGTGTGAACTCTCTACCCCATCCCCATTCCTCCTGTGGGATCTCTCTCCCCCATCCACCTTCCTCCTGAGTGATCTCACTGCCCCATCCCCCTTACTACTGTGGGATCTTTCTCCCCCATCCCACTTCCTCCTGAGAGATCTCTCTGCTCTGTCCCCCTTCCTCCTGTGGTGATCTCTCACCCCCGTCCTCCTTCTTCCTGTGGGATCTCTCTCTCCCGACCCCCTTCCTCCTGTGGGATCTCTATCCCCCATCCCCCTTACTCCTGTGGGATCTCTCTTCCCCATCCCCCTTCCGCCTGTGTAATCTCTCTCCCCCATCCACCTTCCTCCTGTGGGATCTCTCTCATCCATCCCACTTCCGCCTGTGGGATCTCTCTGCTTCATCCCCCTTCCGCCTGTGGGATCTCTCTGCTCCATCCCCCTACCTCCTGTGAGATCTCCCTCGTCCATCCCCCTTCCACCAGTGGGATCTCTCTCCCCCATCCCCCTTCCTCCTGTGGGATCTCTCTCCCCAATTCCCCTTCCTCCTGTGGGCTATCACTCCCCCATCCCCCTTCCTGTTGTGGGCTCTCTCTCCCCCATCCCCCTTCCCCTGTGGGATCTCTCTTCCCCATCACCCTTCCAGCTCTGTGCTCTCTCTCCCCCGTCCCCCTTCCACCTCTGGGCTCTGTCTGCCCCATCCCCCTTCCTCCTGTGGGATCTCTCTCCCCCATCCCCCTTACTCCTGTGGGATCTCTCTGCCGCATCCCCCTTACTCCTGTGGGATCTCTCTCCCCGATCCCCCCTTCCTCCTGCGGGATCTCTCTCCACCATCCCCCTTCCTATTGTGGGATCCCTCACCACATCCCAATTCCTCCTGTGGGCCCCTCTCTCCCCCATCCCCCTTCCTCCTGTGGGATCTCTCTCCCGCATCCCTCTTCCTCCTGTGGGCCCTCTCTCCCCCATCCCCCTTCCTCCTGTGGGATCTCTCTCACCCATCCCCCTTCCTCCTGTGTGATCAATCTCACCCATCACCGTTCCTCCTGTGCAATCTCTCTCACCGAACCCCTTCGTCCTGTGGGATCTCTCTCCCCGTCCCCCTTCCTCCTGTGGGATCTCCTTTCCCCATCCCTTCCTCCTGTGGGATCTTTCTCCCCCATCCCCCTTCCTACTGTGGGATCTCTTTCACCCATCCCCCTTCCTCCTGTGAGATCTCTCTCCCCCATCCCGCTTCATTCTGTGGGATCTCTCTCCCACATCCCCCTTCCTCCTGTGGGATCTCACTGCTCCGTCCCCCTTCCTCCTGTGGGATCTCTCTCCCCCGTCCCCCTTCCTCCTGTGTGAACTCTCTATCCCATCCCCATTCCTCCTGTATGATCTCTCTCCCCCATCCACCTTCCTCCTGTGGGATCTCTCTCATCCATCCATCTTCCGCCTGTGGGATCTCTCTGCTCCATCCCCCTTCCGCCTGTGGGATCTCTCTGCTTCATCCTCCTTCCGCCTGTGGGATCTCTCTGCTCCATCCCCCTTCCTCCTGTGTGAACTCTCTATCCCATCCCCATTCCTCCTGTATGATCTCTCTCCCCCATCCACCTTCCTCCTGTGGGATCTCTCTCATCCATCCCTCTTCCGCCTGTGGGATCTCTCTGCTCCAACCCCCTTCCGCCTGTGGGATCTCTCTGCTCCATCCCCCTTCCTCCTGTGCGATCTCCCTCCGCCATCCCCCTTCCTCCAGTGGGATCTCTCTCCCCCATCCCCCTTCCTCCTGTGGGATCTCTCTCCCCAATCCCCCTTCCTCCTGTGGCCTATCTCTCCCCCCATCCCCCTTCCTGTTGTGGGCTCTCTCTCCCCCATCCCCCTTTCCCTTGTGGGATCTCACTTCCCCATCCCCCTTCCATCTCTGGCCTCTCTCTCCCCCCGTCCCCCTTCCACCTCCGGGCTCTGTCTGCCCCATCCCCCTTCCTCCTGTGGGATCTCTCTCCCCCATCCCCCCTTTCTCCTGTGGGATCCCTCCCCCCCATCCACCTTACTCTTGTGGGATCCCTCACCCCATCCCCCTTCCTCCTGTTGGATCTCTCTGCTCCATCCGCCTGTGGTATCTCTCTGCTCCATCCCCCTTCCTCCTGTGCGATCTCCCTCCTCTATCCCCCTCCCTCCCGTGGGATCGCATTCCTCCATCCCACTTCCTCCTGTGGGCCCTCTCTCCCCCATCCTCCTTCCTCCTGTGGGATATCTCTCCCCCATCCCACTTCCTCCTGTGGGCCCTCTCTCCCCCATCCCCCTTCCTCCTGTGGGATCTCTCTCACCCATCCCCCTTCCTCCTGTATGATCAATCTCACCCATCACCCTTCCTCCTGTGCAATCTCTCTCACCGATCCCCCTTCCTCCTGTGGGATCTCTCTCCCACATCCCCCTTCCTCCTGTGGGATCTCTGCTCCCCATCCCCCTTCCGCCTGTGGGATCCCTCTTCCCCATCCCTCTTCCTCCTGTGGGCACGCACTCATACATCACCCTTCCTCCTGTGGCTGTCTCTCCCCCCATCCTCTTCCTCTTGTGGGATCTCTCTCCCCCATCTCCCTTCCGCCTGTGGGATCTCTCTCCCCCATCCACCTTCCTCCTGTGGGATATCTCTCCCACATCCACCTCCCTCCTGTGGGATCTCTCTGCTCCATCCCCCTTCCTCCTGTGCGATCTTTCTCCTCCATCCCACTTCCGCCTGTGGGATCCCTCTTCCCCATTCCCCTTCCTCCTGTGGGATCTCTACTCCCCATCCCCCTTCCGCCTGTGGGATCCCTCTTCCCCATCCCTCTTCCTCCTGTGGGCACGCACTCATACATCACCCTTCCTCCTGTGGGCTCTCTCTCCCCCATCCTCTTCCTCTTGTGGGATCTCTCACCCCCATCTCCCTTCCGCCTGTGGGATCTCTCTCCCCCATCCCCCCTTCCTGTTGTGGGCTCTCTCTCCCCCATACCCCTTCCCCTTGTGGGATCTCTCTTCCCCATCCCCCTTCCAGCTATGGGCTCTCTCTGCCCCTTCCCGCTTTCAACTCTGGGCTCTCTCTGCCCCATCCCCCTTCCACCTCTGGGCTCTCTCTGCCCCATCCCCCTTCTTCCTGTGGGATCTCTCTCCCCCCATCCCCATTCCTCCTGTGGGATCTCTCTCCCCCATCCCCCTTACTCCTGTGTGATCTCACTGCCCAATCCCCCTTACTACTGTGGGATCTTTCTCCCCCATCCCACTTCCTCCTGAGAGATCTCTCTGCTCCGTCCCTCTTCCTCCTGTGGTGATCTCTCTCCCCCCGTCCCCCTTCTTCCTGTGGGATCTCTCTCTCCTGTCCCCCTTCCTCCTGTGGGATCTCTATCCCCCATCCCCCTTACTCCTGTGGGTTCTCTCTTCCCCATCCTCCTTCCGCCTGTGGAATCTCTCTCCCCCATCCACCTTCCTCCTGTGGGATCTCTCTCATCCATCCCCCCTTCCGCCTGTGGGATCTCCCTGCTTCATCCCACTTCCGCCTGTGGGATCTCTCTGCTCCATCCCCCTTCCTCCTGTGCGATCTCCCTCCTCCATCCCCCTTCCTCCAGTAGTATCTCTCTCCCCCATCCCCCCTTCCTCCTGTGGGATCTCTCTCCCCAATCCCCCTTCCTCCTGTGGGCTATCTCTCCCCCATCCCACTTCCTGTTGTGGGCTCTCTCTCCCCCCATCCCCCTTCCAGCTCTGGGCTCTCTCTCCCCCATCCCCCTTCCACCTCTGGGCTATGTCTCCCCCATCCCCCCTTCCTCCTGTGGGATCTCTATCCCCCATCCCCCTTACTCCTGTGGGATCTCTCTTCTCCATCCTCCTTCCGCCTGTGTAATCTCTCTCCCCCCATCCACCTTCCTCCTGTGGGATCTCTCTCATCCATCCCACTTCCGCCTGTGGGATCTCTCTGCTACATCCCCCTTCCGCCTGTGGGATCTCTGTGCTCCATCCCCCTACCTCCTGTGAGATCTCCCTCGTCCATCCCCCCTTCCTCCAGTGGGATCTCTCTCCCCCATCCCCCTTCCTCTCTGTGGGATCTCTCTCCCCAATCCCCCTTCCTCCTGTGGGCTATCACTCCCCCATCCCCCCTTCCTGTTGTGGGCTCTCTCTCCCCCATCCCCCTTCCCCTGTGGGATCTCTCTTCCCCGTCACCCTTCCAGCTCTGGGCTCTCTCTCCCCCGTCCCCCTTCCACCTCTGGGCTCTGTCTGCCCCATCCCCCCTTCCTCCTGTGGGATCTCTCTCCCCCATCCCCCTTACTCCTGTGGGATCTCTCTGCCGCATCCCCCTTACTCCTGTGGGATCTCCCTCCCCGATCCCCCTTCCTCCTGCGGGATCTCTCTCCACCATCCCCCTTCCTATTGTGGGATCACTCACCCCATCCCACTTCCTCCTGTGGGCCCTCTGTCCCCCCATCCCCCTTCCTCCTGTGGGATCTCTCTCCCGCATCCCACTTCCCTCCTGTGGGCCCCTCTCTCCCCCATCCCCCTTCCTCCTGTGGGATCTCTCTCACCCATCCCCCTTCCTCCTGTGTGATCAATCTCACCCATCACCCTTCCTCCTGTGCAATCTCTCTCACCGAACCCCTTCGTCCTGTGGGATCTCTCTCCCCGTCCCCCCTTCCTCCTGTGGGATCTCCTTACCCCATCCCTTCCTCCTGTGGGATCTTTCTCCCCCATCCCCCCTTCCTCCTGTGGGATCTCTTTCACCCATCCCCCTTCCTCCTGTGAGATCTCTCTCCCCCATCCCGCTTCATTCTGTGGGATCTCTCTCCCACATCCCCCTTCCTCCTGTGGGATCTCACTGCTCCGTCCCAGTTCCTCCTGTTGGATCTCTCTCCCCCGTCCCCCTTCCTCCTGTGTGAACTCTCTATCCCATTCCCATTCCTCCTGTATGATCTCTCCTCCCCCCATCCACCTTCCTCCTGTGGGATCTCTCTCATCCATCCATCTTCCGCCTGTGGGATCTCTCTGCTCCATCCCCCTTCCACCTCTGGGCTCTGTCTGCCCCATCCCCCTTCCTCCTGTGGGATCTCTCTCCCCCATCCCCCTTACTCCTGTGGGATCTCTCTGCCGCATCCCCCTTACTCCTGTGGGATCTCTCTCCCCGATCCCCCTTCCTCCTGCGGGATCTCTCTCCACCATCCCCCTTCCTATTGTGGGATCCCTCACCACATCCCAATTCCTCCTGTGGGCCCTCTCTCCCCCCATCCCCCCTTCCTCCTGTGGGATCTCTCTCCCGCATCCCTCTTCCTCCTGTGGGCCCTCTCTCCCCCATCCCCCTTCCTCCTGTGGGATCTCTCTCACCCATCCCCCTTCCTCCTGTGCAATCTCTCTCACCGAACCCCTTCGTCCTGTGGGATCTCTCTCCCCGTCCCCCTTCCTCCTGTGGGATCTCCTTTCCCATCCCTTCCTCCTGTGGGATCTTTCTCCCCCATCCCCCTTCCTCCTGTGGGATCTCTTTCACCCATCCCCATTCCTCCTGTGAGATCTCTCTCCCCCATCCCGCTTCATTCTGTGGGATCTCTCTCCCACATCCCCCTTCCTCCTGTGGGATCTCACTGCTCCGTCCCCCCTTCCTCCTGTGGGATCTCTCTCCCCCGTCCCCCTTCCTCCTGTGTGAACTCTCTATCCCATCCCCATTCCTCCTGTATGATCTCTCTCCCCCATCCACCTTCCTCCTGTGGGATCTCTCTCATCCATCCATCTTCCGCCTGTGGGATCTCTCTGCTCCATCCCCCTTCCGCCTGTGGGATCTCTCTGCTTCATCCTCCTTCCGCCTGTGGGATCTCTCTGCTCCATCCCCCTTCCTCCTGTGTGAACTCTCTATCCCATCCCCATTCCTCCTGTATGATCTCTCTCCCCCATCCACCTTCCTCCTGTGGGATCTCTCTCATCCATCCCTCTTCCGCCTGTGGGATCTCTCTGCTCCAACCCCCTTCCGCCTGTGGGATCTCTCTGCTCCATCCCCCTTCCTCCTGTGCGATCTCCCTCCGCCATCCCCCTTCCTCCAGTGGGATCTCTCTCCCCCATCCCCCTTCCTCCTGTGGGATCTCTCTCCCCAATCCCCCTTCCTCCTGTGGCCTATCTCCTCCCCCATCCCCCCTTCCTGTTGTGGGCTCTCTCTCCCCCCATCCCCCTTTCCCTTGTGGGATCTCACTTCCCCATCCCCCTTCCAGCTCTGGCCTCTCTCTCCCCCGTCCCCCTTCCACCTCCGGGCTCTGTCTGCCCCATCCCCCCTTCCTCCTGTGGGATCTCTCTCCCCCATCCCCCTTTCTCCTGTGGGATCCCTCCCCCCCATCCACCTTACTCTTGTGGGATCCCTCACCCCATCCCCCTTCCTCCTGTTGGATCTCTCTGCTCCATCCGCCTGTGGTATCTCTCTGCTCCATCCCCCTTCCTCCTGTGCGATCTCCCTCCTCTATCCCCCTCCCTCCCGTGGGATAGCATTCCTCCATCCCACTTCCTCCTGTGGGCCCTCTCTCCCCCATCCCTCCTTCCTCCTGTGGGATATCTCTCCCCCATCCCACTTCCTCCTGTGGGCCCTCTCTCCCCCATCCCCCTTCCTCCTGTGGGATCTCTCTCAACCATCCCCCTTCCTCCTTTATGATCAATCTCACCCATCACCCTTCCTCCTGTGCAATCTCTCTCACCGATCCCCCTTCCTCCTGTGGGATCTCTCTCTCCGTCCCCCCTTCCTCTTGTGGGATCTCTTTTCCCCATCCCTTCCTCCTGTGGGATCTTTCTCCCCCATCCCCCTTCCTCCTGTGGGATCTCTTTCCCCCATCCCCCTTCCTCCTGTGAGATCTCTCTCCCCCATCCTGCTTCATTCTGTGGGATCTCTCTCCCACATCCCCCCTTCCTCCTGTGGGATCTCTGCTCCCCATCCCCCTTCCGCCTGAGGGATCCCTCTTCCCCATCCCTCTTCCTCCTGCGGGCACGCACTCATACATCACCCTTCCCTCCTGTGGGCTGTCTCTCCCCCATCCTCTTCCTCTTGTGGGATCTCTCTCCCCCATCTCCCTTCCGCCTGTGGGATCTCTCTCCCCCATCCACCTTCCTCCTGTGGGATCTCTCTCCCACATCACCTCCCTCTGTGGGATCTCTCTGCTCCATCCCCCTTCCTCCTGTGCGATCTGTCTCCTCCATACCACTTC